>NC_022021.1:34612032-34617758 GCF_000317375.1 Microtus ochrogaster | reverse complement strand
ATCTATCTATCTATCTATTATCTATCTATATCTATCTATCTCTCCCTCTCTCTATACATATATAGCTACCCATCTAATTACCTCTCTGTCATATATCTTTTGCAATGGTTTTGCTAATAAAATTAAACAAATTTTGATGTTTTGAATATAGACAACATAGTTCATGTAGATACATTGTGAGTTTTGGAAAGATAACACCAATTGAGAAATTAATATGAATTGTGTGTGATAAGAGAAAATGGTCCAGAAAGAAACCCAGCTAGGAGGAGATGGGCTCACAGTCTCAAGGAATAAGAAAGGAAATTATGTTTTTTATTCTGATTGCATGTCTGAAGAATAATTTTCATTCCTTTTATGAACTTAGCTCAGCACATTCATGACAGCAAAGGCGTAAGTGAACTCTTCCACATGCACCCTGGAGTTACAGAAAATATTTGAGTAATACAGAGAAATAAAAGGTTTAGCAATTCTTCTTTCAAACCCTTATTCCGGTGGCAAAGTATACAATCCATTTACTTTGCATGAGTCGACATTGCAGACAAGAAAATTGGTAAGGAAGAAGCTCCACAATTCAGGGGGAAACTAATGAGTTCCAAAGCAAGGCATTGGTACTACAGAAAAGGAAAATGGAAATAAAAATCTTGTCAAGATTCGTCACTTCGATTTGCAAATAATTGGCTGTGGAAGTTCGAGGAAAATACAGTTAAAAAATTCCTCTGTAGATCACTAATAGAGTAAAAAATGCATCTAGGTAACAAATGCTTTAAGAAGAAAGTATTTGTGAAGTGAAAGTAACTAATAAGGTAAAATTTATTTTCAAACATTTGCTGAATAGCCAAGAATTCTAAGTAAAGAAGAAAATAAATGTCACAAAAGTTGTATAAAGGCAGAGTATAATAAAAATAAGAAATTTATGAACTTTGGAAATAATTGTCATTAGAATTTCTAGCAACAAAACAAAGTCATGAACTGGTTGAGAAAGGATTATGAAGCAAAAAACAGGAACAGTCAGCTGAGTTTCAACGTTCTGCTAATTTTTGCTTTTCTTTCATAAGAAAATGAATACAGATAAAAATAAGATGATAATTAGGAAGTTTTTCAATGCTCTTGATTGCATTCCTCATAAAATGACATTATGCCTTTAAGGAAATAGGGCAACATCAGAGGTTGAGGAGAAGCACACAGAATTAGATTCAAAGCCAAGTTTCAAAAGAAGTGGGAATACTCTCCAACCGGAACAAGTGAGGAGTGAGAAATGTCCATATAATGGACTATATACACTCTGTCTCTGCAAGACCAGTTTTAGTAGTTTCCAAATTTCTAACTGCCCATCTTGTTGATATCATATGCCTGTCCTGCAGAGGAGCTAAGCAACCTAGTTCCCTGTGCCGTTAAGAGAATACAATCTTCTTACATACCAAATACAATGGAAAATTCTTATTTTTAAAGATTTTGTTTATTATTATAATCTTACATATATGACCATTTTATTTCCAATTATGCCTGTATAAATGAGTGTACACAGACAATGAAAAATTCTATAGAAGGTACAAATCAGGTAGAATATTCAAGGAATAAGCACCGTATAAAAGTAGAGAATGTTTCTGGATGTTTATAATATGCTATCCTTTGAGATAAATAATTACCATGCTTAATATAATTATTACAAGGTGTATAACTTTGTTTTTGATATATACAGAATAACAAACAAGTTCAGTAATCTAGGAACTCAAAAATTGCCTGATTTACAAGTGCAACAAAAGTTAGACCTCAGCAGGTTACATTGACCGTGTTTGTTTAGGTCTTAATTCAGCAGTTTTCAACGCCATAAAATAATTAATGTTCTCTTCCCAGTAGTTGATTAGTGCTCCTTTCCTCTCCACCTCTAACCAAGTGTTGGGGTTGAGAATGTAGAGAAATAACTGGAAAACATGCTCTACCCTATATGGACAGAGATTAGAGACAGATCCGTGAGGCAGTCTACACTTAACTGGCTTGCTGAGATCACCTGGGATGGCAGGCTGCAGCAAGAGCAAACTATTGTTCCAGGTTTTGAAAGATTTTCTCAAGATTAAAGCAGACCCATGGAATGATGGCCCAGGAAACGGGCCTAAGTGAACTAACTATCTTTGTGGATCCCCATGATTAAAAAACATTAGGTAGTGGGGAGAAATGTAATCAAACAGAACCTGAACCACTTGTACCATATAGAGATGCTGTGGAAGCTTGTTTGGAAGTCTTTAGCAATTTGCAGATACTGCTCAGAAACAGAGCATAATAACATGTCTAATATCAATTTTTTTTCAGAAGCTCTCTCTTTTTCCTTCTTATCTTCTGGAAATCCCCACTTCTACTTTTGGCCATTGTGAGACCTGGAGACTAAAAGTGAATAGGAGAAATAGCAAAAGTAAAAACCAAATGAAAATGTTAATATCCCATGATTCTCTTCAAGAGTACCACAGTCATTTTTCTCTTAAACTAGAAATAGATGAACATTTATCTATTATTAATTTGCTTCTGTATTATCTGAAAATCATCTGGTTTGTACATGAGGAACACAAAAATTAAAGATAATGCCTGTAATATTAAGCTATAGAGGGTTTCGCTAAATAAATACATTTTTTTTTTTTTTTGGTTTTTCGAGACAGGGTTTCTCTGTGGCTTTGGAGCCTGTCCTGGAACTAGCTCTGTAGACCAGGCTGGTCTCGAACTCACAGAGATCCTCCTGCCTCTGCCTCCTGAGTGCTGGGATTAAAGGCATACACCACCATCCCCCGGCAATAAATGCATTTTTTATAACATACAACGATAAACCTAATATTGATTTTGGCTAAAATTATCATTATAACAAACAGATTTACAAAATGTATGCTGTGATGTCAGATAACCTGAGTTCACATAAATAAATGAAGAAAACATATGCCACAATTAGGGATTTAAAACGGACATGGGGCAGATGTGGTGGTACATCCCGATATTCCTACCAGTTAGGAGGTAGAGGCAAGAACTTCAGGAGTTCAACGCTATAATGAAACACATATCTCTAAGAACTAAAAAAGAAAGACCTTGGTCAAAAAAAGCATTGGGAAATTATATTAAAGAGCAAAGAAGATTAATGCATCAACATAAATATAAAGAGACATCATATTAACTTCTACGTACTAAATGTTTATGCTGTGAAGTAATTCTGGCTTTGTGGGGGCCTAGCCAGTTTGGATGTTCACCTTCCTAGACCAGGATGGAGGGGGGAGGACTTCGGACTTTCCACAGGGCAGGGAACCCTGACTGCTCTTCAGACTCGAGAGGGAGGGGGAGAGGAGGGGGGGGTTAGGAGGGGGGGAGGTTGGGAGGGTGGGGAAAGTGGGAGGAGTGGGAGGCTGGGAGGAGGCGGAAATTTTTTTTTCTTTCTTAATAAAAAAAACATTATAAAAAAGTTCATTAAATTTTTTCAAATGGGTGAACCCCTCATGGTCTTGACCTCCTTGCTCATATTTCCACTCCTTTCACTCTTAAACTGGACCTTGGGGGTTCAGTCCAGTGCTCCAAAGTGGTTCTCTGCCTCAGTTTCCATCTGTTGTTAAACAAAGGTTCTATGGTGATATTTAAGATAATCATCAGTCTTACTACAGGACAAGGACAGTTAGGCACCCTCTCCTCTATTGATTAGAGTCTTAGCTGGGGTCATCCTGGTGGATTCCTGGGAATTTAGCTAGAGCCAGGTTTCTTACTAACCCTTTAATGGCTTCCTCAATTAAGATATCTCTTTCCTTGCTCTCATATCTGTCCTTCCTCCATCTCAACCATCCCATTCCCTCAAGTTCTCCTCAACCCTCCCTTTTCCCCTTCCTTCTTCCCCCCACCCCTATGCTCTAGATCATGTCAGGTTATCTTATCTTTTTGTAATTCCCAGGTGGGACTATATATGTTTTTCTTTGGGTTCACCTCATTACTTAGCTTCTCTAGGATCATGAACTATAGGCTCAATGTCCTCTGTTTATGGCTAGAATCCACTAATGATTGAATTCATACAATATTTATTTTTTTGGGTCTGGGTTACCTCCTTCAGGATAGTGTTTTCTAATTCCACCCATTTGCATGCAAAATTCAAGATGTCATTTTTTTTTCCGCTTAGTAGTGCTCTGAAGTATAAATGTGGCACACTTTCTTTATCCGTTCTTCAGTTGTGGGGCACTAGGACAATTTGCCTGAGCTAGTGGGAGCTCACCAGCTCCAACTGGACTGAGAGCAAGGGATCAAACTAGTCCCTCTGAATGTGGTTGACAGTTGTGGCACTAGGATTTTTCTCTACTGCATGTACTCTTTTAGGGATCCAATTCTCTTTGGATGTATACTTTGCTCAACCTAGATGCAGTAGGGAGGGCCTTGGACTTTCCACAGGGCAGGGTGCCTTGCCCTCTTCTAGGATTGGAGGGGCAGGGGTAGGAGGATGTATGGAGGAAGTGGAAGGAGGAGAAGGAGTAGGAATTTTGATTGGTATTTTTTAAAGTAATAAAATAATAACCAAGAATAAAATAAAGTAAAAAGTTTCACAAATTCTCAAATGTAAGTCAATGAAATTTTTATTCTTTTTGCATAAAACAAGGAACTTAGCAATAAAGAGGTAAAATAATTCTGTTAAGCATGTGGCAAGTATCAGAACTACTAATACAAGACTATAAATATTAGCTTGGTTTTTGACAGATTTTATACATCTGGAAGAGCGGACCTGAGGTGCATAATTACCTTCATCAAATACTCTTGTAGTTAAGTCAATGAATCACTTTCTTGATTAATGATTGATATGGGAAGAGGCTCAGCTAACTGTGGTTATGTCATGCCTGGGAAGGCAGTGCTGAGTTGTATTTTGAAAAATTGAGTAAATTCTTGTCTAGCAAAGCAAGGACATACATTTTTCCACAGTTCCTTCCTCTGCAGCTACTAAGTTCCTACCCTGACTTCTGATGATGGACTGATTGGGATGTGAAAGCCAGATAAACCTTTCCCTCTTCAAATTGCTTTTTTATCATGGTGTTTATCATGTTGATAGAAAGCAAACTAGAACAAGTAATTATTGATGGAATGGTGCAAATAATTTGTAAGTGTTCTGTGTTTTCTGGTGAAAGAATAAAGGCACAGAATTCAAAGAAAGGATGCATAGTGGCCTTTTCTCCAATTGTGTTAATTCAAGCTATCCCAATTTTTCATTTCACCGAGTCTGTTAGAAATTAAGTCTGATCTTATTAACATTGTCTAAGCTGGATGCTTTGAGGGACAAATCCCTATTAAGCCATAAAGAAACAATTAGTAAATTATATTAGATGTGATTATAATGTGACAAATTATTTTATAAGCATGCCAAGCTATAGATGCAAATGAAAAATGAACTTTACATCATTAACTCTGGATGAATTTATATGTTTACTATGAGCATTTTCTTGCTGAAATATTTTTTTCCTTTCATTTTAGTGTGGGTCTTCCAAGGCATATCATAACATTTGCATTATAGACAAAAACTATTTGTCTTAAATCAATAAAAATTTACCCTGCATATTATTCCAGAGTAATCTATGCAAAGGATGATGGTATGCTTTCAAAGCATGAATATTCTTCTTCTCTCAAACTTATGTAACCATGGGCATTTCTAAGACAGATCTGCCTTTTCCAATGTTTTGTTTTTCTTTCCTGATTTTTTGTTTTTACATGTTCTTTTCTTTTGCCCCCCCCCT
>NC_022021.1:34595570-34610612 GCF_000317375.1 Microtus ochrogaster | reverse complement strand
GGTTTCTCTGTGGTTTTGTGGCCTGTCCTGGAACTAGCTCTTGTAGACCAGGCTGGTCTCGAACTCACAGAGATCCGCCTGCCTCTGCCTCCCTTGTGCTTGGATTAAAGGAGTGCACCACCACCGCCCGGCTTCCTTGTTCATTAACCAATAAAAACACCACATAGACAAAAGGACCTCCCACACCACAGACTTTTTTTTTAATATTTTCAGAAAAATATCAAGACTTAAAGACAGAGGTGCTGCTACTTTACATTGTTTTCAAAGTTGAAAAAAACTGAGACAAAAAAAATGAAGTACTGATCAACACCTGTTCTGGCAAAATCTTACACTAATGTTGGGAATCCAGAGGAAATTGCAAGAGCTTAGAGAAACATGCCAGTGATTCATGTCACCTTGTGGACTCGTAGCTCTGCCTCCTGAAGTATCATGCCTTTCCGAAGCTTCGTTTCTGATGGGTTTGCTGCTACACAGATGTTTCAGAATGCTTCTTGGCTGTGTATTTGAAAAAAATGAGCAAGCTCACTCTTGCTGCTCTGCAGTGATTGTCTCCCTAAATGGAGATGTTTCTGCACTGCTCTCCTAGAATATTTTCATTCTCTGAACAACTTCTTGGGGAGTGATATCATTGGTAATATCTCCTAACAATGATCTCATAATGAAAAAAGACAATGTCCTTATTCCCCCCTCAGAAGCTACAAATCTTAAGAAGAGAATAAAGGACACATCAGGTCAAAAGTTTTGAAAGACATGGTCTTTTGCACCATTGCTAGACTTAAAAATTTTTCTGGCAGACACCAAGATTGATCTTTGCTTGTACGCATTTCTTAATTTTTGCATTGTATGCAATTGAATGATGCTGAAGATTTTGAAAATGTCAAGTGTTCCTCTATGCTTCCAGTTCTTTCAAAAACCCTCATCCTCTTGTAATTCACTATGTGAAGAAAGAATCTGAGAAACACTTTATTTTCCTTACAAATGTTATCCACAGCCCACTTTTCTGTAGTTTTTTGTTAGTGGTAGAGAGGTTTAGTCTAGCTTTTCTACAAACAACCAGAAACTTTTCCCTACCCCTCTCAAATCTCATATAGTTATTCCAATTTGGGTCAAATCAGCTATGTATATATACTAGAAAAACAATTTAAGAATTATTAAAGTTGAAGAATTTAATAGTGTTTTAATAGAGATCATGGGCATTCATTCAGCAAGAAACCGGAAAAAGCAGGTGACCTTGTTTTATCTGTAGATCTTGTGAATCTGTGCCTCTCTTTGTTGGCTTCTAGTATGAAGGCGGGTCTTACCCTCCAGTTATTCCTCTCCATAAAGGTCCTAATGTCTGCTGTGTGATGATAGGTCTTATCAATTTGATGGGATTGAGATCATCCAGAAGAAGACTTCTCAGCATTTCTCTAAAGCAACAATTTTTGAGGCTGCCATCATGTACTGATGTCAAACTTCTGTTTACTTTGTCTTCTAATATAGAATCAACACTAGGAAATGTTAAGTGTATGCCAGCCCTTAAATTATCAGAATGAGAGGCTATACAGTCCAGTTTATAATCTGAGCATCTATAACTTGCAAATCAACATTTTGGATTACTTTGCTGCTATCACATATACAAATACACACACACACAGACACACACACATATACACACACACACCAGCACTATTACCACCACCTCTAACACCTCACACACATACATTTTATTTCAATAAAGAATCATGGCGGAGTTCGAGGCCAGCCTGGTCTAGAAGAGCTAGTTCCAGGACAGGAACCAAAAAGCTACGGAGAAACCCTGTCTCAAAAAAAAAAAAAAAAAAAGAATAATGGCGAATAAAATACTTCATGTATAAGCTTATGAATCAGATTTAATCTCAGTTCATCTTTCCAAATAAACTTTGTATTATTATCCACATATTACATAATTCCAATACATTACCATTTTTATAAAATATTTGATAGTTTCCTTGAAGCCTTACTAGCAGTTTTTTCAGTTCAAAATAACACAGTGTGTTTTGTGAACTTTGCCATTTTGCAAAACTTTTCCTGAGATACCGTTGTCCTTTTTGAAAACACTCTTTGATTTTGTGTATTTGCACCTGATTTTTACTGGACCAAATTCATACAAATTATTACGGTGCAACTATTTAATAGATTGTATGGTATTAAGTATCTCACATTTTCTGTAAGATGAGGTAAAATATATAAGAGCTGCTTAGGGAACTGCAAACCTCTTCACTAAGGCATGATCAGACTCTAGGATTTCTTTAAGTAGTATCTCACACTGTCCTTAGAATAATGCAAGCTCCTTTTCTGACCCAATAAAATTCTTCATTCAGAGGGTGTTTTTCTCTTCTTAGAACACTTAATAAAAGAGCCTAGAACCACGTATTGTCCCCTTGCCCCTTGGAGATAGAGTTGTAACTTCTATAATTTATAGTATTTCTGTAAAGAACATAAGCAATTCATGTTTGAAGTATGATCATAGGCAAGGTAGTGCCCCTGGGTTGTGTTCTTTGTGGAAGAACAGAATCCTGTCTTCTTCTGTTTCCAGATAGCCAGCAGACACAGCTGGTCCCATCATGTTTACACTGACCAATTCTTTGTGATTTTCCATCTCTCTGTCTCTATTTGATCCCAGCTTGTGTGATCCCCCTCCCTTGTTTTCCCTTTAAAATGTTGAATTATCCCTGCACAAATGGGAGTAGAGTGCAGAATCTTCTCTCCTGTCAATCATCCCTACTTTCCCTGCTTCGGGCTATGTCTAGCTGTTTCACCTTTGATGCTCAGCTGGATGCCTCTCACATAGCTCTCAGGAAATTACAGAGAAGTTGTTGCCTGAAGCTCTGGTTTTATTTGGAGTTTCTACTACAGAGAGTGGGAGTGACCAACTCCTTCCCTTGTGAGAGGGCGATTTCTGTCCCCTTGTCACATTGACTCTTGTACATGACTGTCCATGCCTATAATCTTATGGAACATTAAATTAAGGACAAATGTCCACTACTTTTCTAATAATAATAATAATAGTTATATTAATGAAGCAAGGAATTTGAGCTTGTTTCTTCAAAAGTACCACTTGAACATGAAAGAATATTTTTTATAATGTTGGTGTTATGAATTTTGAGGCAAACTATATCAATTACTTGAAAACTGTTGTTTTCCAAAGTGCAGCAACTGTTTGAACTGATTTTTTTTTTTTTAAAAAAAAAGATAAACACAATGGCGTCTTTGGCTTTCTAGTATTTAAAAATCCTTCATGACATCTTTCAGGCTCAAGTTAAGAGAATTCTTTCCTTTTAGCTAATGCAATATGTTTAAATACATTAATTTCTCATTGTATGAATTAATTCTTTGTCTCTGCCACTGCAAATTACATGGTCTCCAGCACCTTGTTTCTAGTCTTAGAGGGCAGGTGTTCACCTATCTAGACTGCCCAAAATTGTAGTACATAGCAAATGAAAGTTCTAAACGCTAGCAACTACTTTCTGTAACAAAGCCATTAAACCATTACTCAGACGATTCTTTTTGTAAAAGGGAGGAGAATAAATGTAATCAAATTGTGAAAATACACAACACTATTTTGGACAGATGTTATTAAAGGAATAGTGTTTCTCTTAAGTTGATATTTTTGATATTAAATTTTATATTAGATTGGTTTTTAAACATAACCAAATAGAAAAAGAATATAAAGTTTATTACAATGATTACAAAACTTATAATTAGTACTGTCTTTCAAGGTCAAAATGTATTTTCCTTCAATTAAGCATTAATATTTACTCAAAATGATATAGGCAATATTTATAAATCCAATCATTTGTGAAATTCTGTGTTATTGATCATTGTTTATAAATGTTTATTTACAGTTAAAGGGGATATGATATAGATAGGAATACTTTGCATTGTCATGGATCTTGGTTTATTGATGAGAATATAAGATCACTTTTGTTATATGTATATTTCTGCTCTTGATTAAGATATTGTGTTTGTGCAGCTCATTTAAAAATGTAATAGTTAAGTAATATAGGTTAATAGAGAGTCATCTATAATAGTCAAGCTTGTAGTCATGTTAGTTAGATTTTCTAGATGTACAGAACTATATTTCAGATAGATAGGTATTCTTCAACCACTTCAAAGAGCTTCAGAATGTGGAATATAAAATGTTTAAGAACTTAGGACTTTTCATGATGAGACACTTCTGTTGCTGGCAGCACCAATCTACTTCAAGAGGATGATGGATATTAAAGAGGCTCATTATAGAGTTGGTTAGACATTTGGGCAAGAGACTGCTCTTGCCTGGACTGCTTGATGTTAGGCTGTATAAACTGGACATGCAGGACCCACATAAAAATGACTGATGAAGTTGCATAAAGAAGGTGAGACAGTCCTTTGGATTCCCGCTTAATGAAAGCCTTAATGTGAGACATTTCTGCAGGATGTAAAAGAAAGTGACTGACAAACTGCCAATACAGGTAGAACTGTCTTTGAAATTTCCTACTTCATGGCAAAGTTTGCTGGATACTATGGGCCTGTAGGCTGAAGATAGAAGCTTCATTGGTACAGGAGAACTTTAGATGACTGTCCAGGCAGCGAGATGTCTCTGTTATTTTTAGAGTTTTGGAAGTTGATTACAATGCACTTCCTGTTTATGTAGGTAATATTATATCCTTTTGGAGACTTTGATGGAGCTGAAGAATAGATAGTTATAGTTATTGATTTTCTTAGTTATGATAAAAGATCAAGAAGATATAACTATTGTAACTATAATCTTGATTAATACCTGCTTTGTTGTATGTAATTTTACTATGTTAAAGTTAAAACTTTTCTTTTTTTATTTAAACAGAAAAGATGAAATGGTTTTGGAGGTCCTGCTGTATATGTGCTGCTTTTATTGGTTAATGAATAAAGAAGCTATTTTGGCCAGTGGCTTAGCAGAATAGAGCTAGGCAAGGAAAACTAAACTAAATGCTGGGAGAAAGGTGGAATCTATGAGGAGCCGTGTAGCCCCACTGGAGACAGACGCCGGAACGTTACAGGGTAAGCCACAGCTTCATGGCAATCCACAGAATAATGGAGATGTGTTAAATTAAGATTAGCTAAGAATGCACATAAGCTATTGACCAAACAGTATTGCAAATAGTATGGTTTCTCTATGACTATTGAGGGGCTAAGCAGCTGGGAACAAACAAACGATCTTCTACTACAGTAGGTTGCTTGATCAAGGGTTTTAATAGAAAGAAAAACATTTTTATAGTAGTCTTTCACTGGTTTCTTTGAAATGTTTAGTTAATTGACATGCATGTGCAATGTGAATTTGACTGTTAATTGATGAGACAATTTCTCCTAAGGAAGAACCTAATGCCAGTACAAAACTAAGCATTAATTACTGTTTATAATGTTTGGTCTTTCCAGAAATTTTAATACTATAGCTTCAACTGACTAACCTATTCTTGAAATGTACTGATGACAATTGATAGAGAGATGTTAGATGTTCTGTTTTCATTAAATAAAATGAATAAAAGACAAGTGACTTAAATAGACACATAGTAACACTCTTGTTATGTAAGTGTGTGTGTGTGTGTGTGTGTGTGTTGCATGTACCCACACACAAGCACATGCTTCCTCAAATAAAGTATTTTTAACTGAGAAACTTGCAACTATGATTTGCCCTCCATATTACAATCTCTCACTTCTCAGATTTAAAGAATATAAATCAGAGTACAATGGTCATCTATTCTGTGCTTTTTATTACTTCATATATGCTCAGACACCACATTCATTACAATAAAGGACATTATTAGAGAAATAAATTTATACATGATGAAAAAGTGATATAAACATTATTTTCAAGGCTCGGAGACAATGCAAATTGGAAGCTAAAACAATAGTTATTGTTTTAATAACATACATAGGCACAGGCACTAAAATATGTTCACATAGTAGTATATTCTGCATTACAAATATAACTTTTTGATCTCTTTCATTAATAAATTTCCACATTTTAAATCAGATGTCCTCAAACTAACAGATTCCTCTTGATTGTTTAGCTTAAATCTAAGAAATTGTTCTGATTTCATAACTAATTATGATGCTTTGAACATGATAATTAACCTCCTTACATCTAAATTATTCAAATATCAAAATATCTCATATTTGTATTGATTTTTATTGAGCTCTAGATTTTTCTCTGCTCCCCTGAAAGGCAGGGAGGGCAGCAAAATATCTTATTGTTATCATTTAATGCATGCAATTTTCTTTTTGAGAGTTCATATTAGAATTTAGAGCTCAGCCTGCTAGGCAAAGTGTGCAAGGATAGTTGAGCTAATATGCATTGAACCACTGATTTTTACATCTTATTCAAATTCTTAGGTTTATGGTTCTCTTTTTCTAATTTCAGAACTTGTACCTCACAACCATTAAAGCAAAGCAAAATGGGGCCACCTTCAGTCCTGCTAGCATTTTCAAGTTTATTCTTCTCAAAGGTTTATAAACTTGTAATACATATAATTGAATTTCATTGCAGTTTCCACTTTGCCTTATATTGCTGCATGAGAAAATGTTAGATGATAAACGTCTTGCATAGTACACAGGTTGACTTTGGCAAGTAACCTGATTAAATCTTAAGAAAGAACTTATCGTCCTACTGACTGGAGTTTCTTATATGTTTGAGATGGTTCTGAAAAAATTGTAACATATATAATGAGTTAATTAAACTCAAATTCAAAAACTAAAGTTTTCTTAAATGTCTTAAGGAAAAAGTTTATTAACATTATTTCCTTTCATACGTTGTGAAGTTTTAATTATAGCTTTTTTTCCTTTATCCAATGTAGATTTAATATGATCCTGAATTTGAATGATACCTCAAATAATATAAAATACACAATTTAAAAAATCCTTTTGTTCTCTCTGCTCTGTAATCTAGGAATCAAAGTCTGAGCCCAAAAAATCCTAAACCAGTAGCCTACTGGTCCAATGCTCACTTACTCTTTCTTTCTTTCTTTCTTTCTTTCTTTCTTTCTTTCTTTCTTTCTTTCTTTCTTCCTTCCTCCCTCCCTCCCTCCCTCCCTTCCTTCCTTCCTTTCTCTATTTCTTTCTCTTTATTTTTCATTTGTTCCTTGATAATTTCATAAATGTATGTAATGCTGTTTGATTTTTCTCTCCCTCAACACTCTCATACCTTTTTCCAATCCTTGTTATCCTCATCATTTCCTGACAGATTCTAAACACAGTTCAATCAGGGCATCTGTGGAATTGCAACAATTGTTTAGGACCTGGTTAGGTACCAGTGGGCACACAACTGAAGATAAGGTCTCTTTCTCCTTCTAAATCTTTCAATAACATATAGTTCAACAATAGTAACCAAGGATCCCTGCCTCTCTTTACCACCCCTGTCCACAGTTGGTAAGCTCTTTCTGTGGAGGCATCAACACCTGTTGTGCATTCATGATAGTAATGGCTGTGTCTTTACAGAATATGTTATTTACTTTCCACTCTTCCTGTATTCTAGCTCTTACATTCTTTCCACCTCATATTCTGCTATGTTGCCTCAGCCTTACAGAGGATGTCACAAAAGTCTTATTTAGAGCTGATCTGATTCTCACTTTCTCACTATGTGTAGTGTCAGATGAGTGCTTTTTAAAACCCTTCTAATAGACACTCTTCATTCCCATGGGAATAAACAGCACACATTTCCATAGCTAATTTAAAACTTCAGCTCAATGATCTCATATACAGAACGCAAATTTTACAATTTTTTTTTTAGAGAACAGTTTTCCAAATGCTTCAGTGTCTTTCTAATTTAAATCCATAGTGCTTTGGCAAACAACATGATACTAGATTAAGGTCAGACATAATCAGGAAGAATCCTCAGAAGGAAATGATTTAATCTTAAACTTAGCTAAACGTTAACTTATCTGACATAAACCAAGGGGTCAAACTATAAATAACTTACTCATTTTAAAAATGAGAGTTATTAAATCTATGGAGTGAGAATCAGCATTTAAAAATTTCCAGTGATCCAGGTTCATAAATGATCATAAATTGAAGATATGAATATTACTTTTTAAAGAAAATATTACTTTCTATTTATATTCTGTTGCTCTCATGCTTAAATAATTCATGTGTGTCATAATGTTAATATGATACAAACTAATTATAAAATGCAGATGATTAGCTCTATAAAAGCTTAAAGAAAGACCATATATATGACTGTTGAAAGTATGTCCCATAGGTACTTAGAGCTCAGTAGAGATTAGGTACAGAAGAGAACAGAGAACAAAAGAAAGATGTTGAGTAATAGATAGTGAGTCTTAGAACTTTCACAATAGGTAATACGGAGAAATGTAAGAAGCTGCACCTGTCAAAATGCAAGAAAGGAGAGTTCTAAATGAAATGCTATAAGCAAATGAGTAATCTTTGAGGCAAGTAGATAATTTTAAACCAATGTAAGCATGTGTATAAGCATATAACATGTAACCTGGTTATGAATTTTAAGTATTAACAGCATAATCATAATCATTATTTTTTCTAGCCTGTTTTTATTGATTATTTGGGAGTTTCACATAATGCACCCTAATATCATTTACCACCCAGTCTTTCTAAGTGCAACCCATTCTTTTGTGTCCTTTACCCAAAAATGAAGGAGAAAAGAAAAAAAAAACCACAAATCCAATTTGTGCCACCCATATTCAATCATCGTTTTAGAGTACACGGTTATAAAGGTGCTTCCTGTAAGGAGTGGTGGTATGGGAAGCCCTTTTGTATATGTGTTGTCTTTATTTGTTAATGAATAAAGCTGTTTAGGCTAGGGGCTTAGCAGAATAGAACAAGGCAGGAATTCCAAACAGAGAGAGGAGGAAAGAAGGCAGAGTCAGGGAGAGATGTCTTGTAACAACTGGAGGAGACAGATGCCCGGAACCTTACTGGTAACCCAAGAGCTTCGTGGTAAAATATAAAATAATAGAAATTGGTTAATTTTGTGTTGTCAGAGCTAGCTAGAAATATGCTTAACCTATTAGCCAAACAATATTGAAAATAATATAGTGTCTGTGTGATGATTTCGGGTCTGGACAACCAGGAAACAAACAAGCAGTCTCCCACAACAGATGTATGCCATCTTGTGCCAGCAGCAGCCTCAAGATCTCCTGCTTTTCAAGTTTCTTTATTGCGTCAATAGGCACTCTTGAGTGAGTGACCTATGTAGTCCCAGTTAATAGATGAATATTCAATGACACACAGGGATAGGTCACAAAAGAACATTACCTGCTGATGACACTGCCTACATAATGCAGGAATAAAACTTTAATGCTCTGTATTCACAGGAATTTATTTTATCTAAGAAATTGATTTACTTTTGAATTTTTCAATTTATTTAAATTATACTTTAAAATTTCATACATGCATACAATGAAATAGGACCATATCCACGTTCAATATATCCTTTCAAATTTCTCTCAGATCCCTTTCCCTACATAACTTTAAAATTTTATGTCTTATTTTGTTAAGAGCTTTTAAACACTCAGAGACTCCATAGGTGCTCTCTTGTGGAACTATCCATTAGAGAATGCAGAACCTACTAGTGGGCGTTGGTTTAAAGAAGAGTTAATCTAATTAATCTAACTCCCCTGAAGGTATCAATACTCAATAGCCCCCTACTTAAGGGTAAGACTTTGCTAGCTCTTTCTGCATATACACTGGGATTTTACTTAGCTTAAGAATGTGCAGTCCTTGTTCGGATAGCCTCTGCTGTTGTGAGTTAGTGAGAGTATAAATCGTGTTATATCCAGAAGAGAGTGTTTCAGAGAACTCCTTCCCGTCCATTGGCTCTTAATTCTTTATGTTTCCTTCTATAGGATGTTTTAAGAGCACTTAGCCTTGGCAGGAGCTATGGAGGGTTTGATAGACGTGTTTCATTTAGGCCTGAGCTCTCCCTTATTCTCAACACTTTGATCAGATAAGAGTTTTTAGAAAGACTGCTCCTCATTGTTGAAAGAAGTTCCTCAAACCAAAATTGAAAGTAACCCCAGTCTATAGATAAACACCTAGATATTTAGAAAGCCATTTCATAAGCTGGTAATTCAGCAAAACAACCAGAAGTAGTTCTATCCTAAGATTTATGAGCTAAGAAGCCATAATTCTTTGACCAAGTTTACAGTATCAACCATGCTTCAAATTCAATCAGAAAGTTTACCTGTAACTGTGAAGTCAATATTTCACCAGTGAACTTACCTTGTCTGGCAGATTGGCGCTATAGCCTGCAAAGTCAGAACCAGGTAAGACTATTGATAACTTTTCTCCTCCAGGTCCCTGTTAGAACCTCTGGCATTATGAAACCCAGTCAGCAAGAAGATATTTCCTAGTTAGTTTGAGACTGATTTCTCTATTTCTCTTGCAGCAAGAATGTTTAAAAGCTTCATTGGAAATGAGAGCACCTGTAGCAGTAAACACAACACCAGTATTCAAAGATTATGTATGCATAAGCTGAAACAATAGAGAGGAAGTGGAAATATATACTTTCAATAGAAAATTGAACATTCCTTAGCAACCAACCTATAGTAAGTAGCAATCTATTAAATGGTGGGAGGAAGGCAAGAGAAAGACTTTAAGAAAGCATGAATTTGAGGAACTTTTTAATAGCTTAAATTTCATCTATTGTATAATTGTTGTATATTTGTAAAATTTATTTTGGTATTATTCTGTTCTGCACTTATGTTCTCCTTTGACGGTATCTAATTTCATTTCCTTTTACATCAGTCAGATTTTCCCTTTATAAATAACATGTATCTTATCTTTAAGAAAAAAAGTTAATACTTTTTGAGCTAGAAAATGGAAGCCCGATTTTAGCTCAAAAATAATGAACTTTACTTTGTTATTTTTGAAAGTAGTTTGCGATAAAGTATTTCAGTATTATCACTCAGCGTGTTGGGCTGATTTGAACACCTTTTTCAAAATGTCTAAACTTAAGCCCTAGTATAATTATTGATGTGACAGAATTATGATAGAAAACTCACAGCCAAAAGCTTAAGTGTAAGCAGATAATAAAAGTGAATCCACAACATGACAGATCTTTTTGTAAGAGGAGACCTCAATGTGAGTAGTAAAGACCAAGGAAGAAGGAAACAGGTCCCCACTGAAAAGTCACAACAAGAAGCCTTTGAAGAAATCAAGTTTGGGGTTCTTTTGTTTGTAAACTTCCAGTAAACAAAACTGTAAGAAAGTAAAGCTATATTGTCCAAGGATCCCAATGGCATTTTATCAGAACCACTTTTATCAGTCAGCTGGCCATTAATACAACATGCTAAGTGTTGAGCCAAACATTTCTTTAGCTCACATATTGGTAGTTTGTTTGGTTTCTAATGAGAAAAGAAAAGATGATAGAAATATATTTTGTGGTGAGTTGTCATATGACCAAGATGAAGACAGAAATACCACTTTTGAGATCATGACGCTAAGAACGTCTATTAGTTTTCATAGCCTAAATATTCAAAGCAATTCAAAATGCTAACATAAGGAGTATTCAACATTTGTGATATTTAAAATGAAATATGTTAGAACACTATTCCAATCCATGGCAAGCTACTAAAAATACTTTTAAAATTCATTTTACAATCTCATTGTAAAAAAATAATTAGTGGGAACTTTTTAAATCATTTACTTTGAAATTGAAATTGAAATTTCTTCACTATCAAATCTCTTGAATGTGATTCTAGCTAATTGATCCCAAGAAAGAATGGACATAAAGTATAAAAGTTACCTAAAATCTACTGAGTGTTTTCCAGTTAAATCCTCTTTGGTAATTTCCTATATTTGCACTTCTCAATTGATTTTGCCTAACTTTGTATTCGGAACTCGAAGTGCAGTGGTGACAAAGTGGCTTCTAATTTCAACAGTCATGTACATTTAAGTGGTTAATGTATTGGGCAGCAAAGCACCAATCTACACAAAGGACATTAAATTATTTCTTGTTATTTTTGTTGTTGTGTAGCAGTGGAAGAGATAAGGTCTCTCTCATTTGCCAAGATGTAGAAAGCCCTATAATATCTTATAATTTAATGACATTTTATCAGCAACTATAATAAAATACTTCTTCCTACTCATGCCTTGAATTACATATGAGATTTTAAATAAAATTTGTAATTCAAACTTTTTAACACTCCATTTCTAATGATTGTACTTATCTGAAATACGCCATATGTAAATATCACAGAAACATTTACTTCATTTAATTAAATGTTGTATGGAAAAAGAAAACATATATCAGTAAATGTTTCAATGTGCAGCCACTATTCAAGTTAGATTTTTAGTACAAGTACACGACCATATTATGTATTAGACCTCTTTCATTCAAGAGATTCTTAAGACCTGATCATATTTTAATGAACTTCTCTCCCATGTAATCATCAAGAAAAAAAAACAAATCCCCAGTCCATAATCTGAATTTCATATGCTGTCTAAAGCAGATAAATTGTAGTACATAAGAATGATCTGGATGATATCTGTGTGATTTCATAGGAGTTGGGAGAGTGGAAACCACAAATAGAATATATTGTATGAAAATAATCCTATTTTTAATTAAAATAAATATCAGTTTTTATCAGGACAATCTCCAAAATAACAACTTCCACAAGAAAATGACAGCATAATTAACAGCAATAGAATAATTTTAACACTTTCAGAAGAAATTATTAGGCATGTTTTAATTGTATAAAATGGCGAACCGGTAAGTTCTCTGAACTTTAGCAAAATCAAGTGGTTATAATCCAATAGATAACTCCTGTATGTTTCTGTAGACTTAGCTCCTAAATTTGGAAATGTTCTGATTAGGGACTGGAGCATTGGCTAAGATGGCAAAATCTTTTTGTGCCAGTTAGAGGAAATGAATTCAGATCCCCAGTTTCCAATGAAAAAGCTAGCTACAACCATGCCAGCCTGTAATGGAGCTCTGGGCACGAGCATAAAGGGAAATTTGTCTGAGGCTCAATGGCCAGCCAGCCCAGCTAATTTCCTTAGTTCCAGATTCAGTGAGAGGCACTGTTTCAAAATGTATGGTATATAGTGAGTGAGGAAGACATCAACGTCAACTTCCTTCCTGCACGCACACACATACATTTATTAATGTACACACCATACACAAGCACACATTTTCTTTCAAATTAAATAATTTGCTGGGAAAATAACTTAACCTCAGGTTACTTGTTCTTTCTGATAAAGTAATATGTATTTCTAGGAACAAAATGAAGAGAAAATGTTAAGAACTTGTGTCTTCCTTGCATTTTCAAATTGCAGTTTGAATAGCCAAATTCTTGGAAGACAATGGATTATATGTATTAATGAAACATTTATAAAATATAACAACCTTGAAATTAAAATGAATCCAAGTATATAACCAGGCATTAACAACATGGGTTTCCTAGAAAAACTAATAAAATAAATAATTTTGAAATTTTCTATTAGTTAAAAGAACACATATGTAAAAATCATTAGTCAATTGGTTAGTGAATAAATACTGTCTGGTATTGTTTGGCTTATAAATAACTACAGTATTAGGAAATATAAGTGTGTGTATGTACATTGGTATCTCTGTGTGTACTATACTGAGAAAGTATGTGCTATTATACTTGCTGTTGATTCATTTAGCGTTTTGGTATTGAAAAGTTTAGCAAAAATATAAGTATTGATACACAGGCAATAATGTCCAACAGGACAAGGAAACATTAAAATTACTTATATAACTTTTTATTTACAAAGCCAAAATTTAGGGTAAGAACGGAAAGATGATTTTTACCAAATCTTGTTAGCTTTTTCAGAGTGATTATGTTTTATGACACTGTGACACAATCTGGAGTCACTGACAGGAGAAAACCTCAATGAAAAAATTATCACACCAGGTTAGCCTGTGGGCAAGCTTGCGGGTCACATTTGTGATTGAATAACACATGTGGGGGTGCAGACCATTGTGAAATTCCGTCTTCCCGTAGAATATGGTACTGGAATGTGTGAGAGATCACATATAAGCCTTGAGGAGCAAGCCAGTAGGCAGCACTCTTCAGGACTTCTGCTTTAATTTCTGCCTGTAGGTTTCTGCCTGGAGTGCCTTTCCTGGCTTCCTTCAGTCATGTGGAATTAACTGAAGGGGAAGAAGAAATAGACCCTTTCCTCCCCAGTTTGTTTCCTCATACTGTTCTATCACAAAATAGAAACCTTTAATAAGACACTATTATATTTTTTTAAATTATAGTATCTTTATACTATATTATACATTTTTATTATGACAATAAAATTTACTTATTCTAGGAAAATCACTTAAGATAGTGTACTTGCAAGATTGCTCGATGGGTTAACATAATTTTTAAATTTAATCTGTAGATCACATAGAGAAAGAAAACAAACAAATCCCTTCAAATTTCTGTCTGACCTCCACTCATGTAGACTCACAGAAGCACAAATGTGCATACACACACACTGAAAAGACACATATAAAAGAAACATGTTTCCATACCGTTATCAATTGTTGCAGAAGATTAGTTGTGCTGCTTTGAAATAATCTTATAAACGTCACATTTAACCAGAGGATATTTGATTTTCTAGATGTAATAATTATCTAAAAATTCACACATCCTATCAAAGACAAAATATGAAAATGGCAATGCATTGATTCAGATGTTTATTTTCCTTATTTTTTATAAATTTAGTACATGTTTGGAACATTTTATGTGACACTATTCTATAATTACTCTCAGGGGCTTAAATGAAATTACTGTCAATCACCAACCCAGTATTAACAAACATTTAAGAGCAACATTTTTCCAATAATGGCATAATTGAAGAAAACAGCTGTTTTAAATAGGAAGCATTTTATAATTTCCTCTTGTTTGTTTTCAATGTAACCCATCCTTCATTAGTGTAATAAAAACACATTTATCCTGCACTACCATCACTGAAATCTCTTCCTTTGTTGATCACATTAATGTTCATATTTGCCTTCCTACTTTGGGCCTTTTGCATGGTGCAGTTGTCTCATTTCTATGCATTCTAAGTAGCCAT
>NC_022021.1:34581361-34593414 GCF_000317375.1 Microtus ochrogaster | reverse complement strand
GCCCGGCACTAATTAACTTTTGATATTTTATCATATCTTATTTTGTTAGTTTTACCTTGTCCTCTCTCAATGCTTTCCTTTCATTTTAGATGATGTTTTAAAGATGGTAGGGAAAACATATAATCCAAGTTTTTAGGAGGCCTTAAAAAGAATAATGAATTCAATGCATGCCTTACCTACACAATAGGTTTTAGCCAACCTGTGTCTATGAAGAGACGGTTTAACCAAAACAAAAGATTGCATGTAGCTATTGGATTTTTTTCCTTTTATTTCTCTCAAAATATTATGTGTTTATCAAAGTATAGCAGTGATTCTTTTAAAATTATATATTCTTATAATATTTACTAAATTATATACCTCACTTGAAATAAAAGTATTTCATTTTTAATTCAGTCTTTTACTGATTTTTCTTTTCAAAAACTGAGGCCTTATAGCCCAATTGTCATCACAGTGGCTATAAAGCAACTAATGGAAACAGTTGGAGAAACCCACAGCCAAATCTGAGGAAGAGTTTGGGGAATCAAGTAGAATAGAGGAAGTAGGAATTGTAGGAGCCAGAGGGTTCAAGGACACCACAAGAAACCACATGGTATCCACTAGCTTTGACTCAGCAGGACACACAGAGACTGAATTGCCAACCAGGGAGTCTGCATGGGCCTAACCTAGGCCCTATACATATATGTTATAGTTGTGTAGCTTGATCTTATTGTAGATTCCTACAATGGGGGACAGGGCTATTTCTTACTCTTTTTGTCTGTTTTTTGGGATACTTTCCTAATATAATGGCTTTGCCCACCCTTAACACAAGAGGAGATGCCTGGTTTTACTACAACTTGATATGATTTGTTGGACTGCTATCATGAGAGGCCCCCAAATTTCTGAAGAGAAATGGACAAGGAGTAAATAGGGCAGACAGAGGAGAGGTAGGGGGAAGGGTTAGGAAGAGAGAATAAAGGAGAAACTGTGGTTGATATGTAATATCAGAGAAAAATATATTTTAAAAATTGATACCAGTTCATTATGTAACAACTCAACATCAGCTGGTTCATTCATGAGTCATGAATGAGCCAACAATAAATTGGAGGCTTATAAAAATAATAGTCAAAACCAGTAGTGGTATATTATAAGATATCATAAATATTTGCTCTAGACAAATATAATATTCCTAGTACATAGTAAAACAAAATCTGTAAAGCACAAGTAATTCACAGTTTTTAACCTAAGTGTTCTTTTGATTAGCTCACAACCCTAATTGTATCAATTATACTGCTCTACTGCTGAGCATTTAATACACATTATGGAACCATTGTTCCATCTATCCATTCTTTCTTTATTTGCCATTTTCTAAAGATTTATTGTCTTTATTCATAATTTGGATGTAGCCGAATTAAAAAGTTACTCTTAGAAGAAATAAAAAAAATAATGCAACAAACACTACTCAAAGTCCATGTTCATTTTAAATATTCCTATTAGACACTAAATATTTCTAAAAATAAAATATTGCACACTTTATCAAAGACATATGTGCATGCATGTATATGTATTCACTATATAATGCTAGATATTTAGTCCAAGTTTTTGCACATTTTATACAAATTATCTACCACTAAGATATGCTCCTAAGATGCAATAATATATTAAGAAGGCTTAGTTTATTTAATCAGTCTTATAAGTCTTATACTTAGATTCATTTCAAATTAGACCTTATAATTAAAATATTTTTGACTTTATTTTGGTTGACTGCAAATATTTTAAGTATTTTAAGTTCTTAGTTTGTATGTATATTGTCTACTTCTACTTATCTCATGAAAATAATTGATGAAGCTCTATAATTTATAGCTCAAATTATACCAGACATTAATAATTACAAAAAATAGCAATATATATATATATTTGTTGCTAATTCAGTGTTCTAATGATTTTGCTCATCAAAATCTGAGGCCAGATCCCAGTCATTTCATATATATATATATATATACATATATGTGTATATATATATTTGTTACTATTAATGTTTGGT
This sequence comes from Microtus ochrogaster, assembly GCF_000317375.1. Classification (NCBI taxonomy): domain Eukaryota; kingdom Metazoa; phylum Chordata; class Mammalia; order Rodentia; family Cricetidae; genus Microtus; species Microtus ochrogaster. The sequence continues at coordinate 34,591,394 of NC_022021.1, read as the reverse complement.
GTAATTTGGGGTTTTAATTTTAGACATTAATAATTACAAAAAATAGCAATATATATATATATTTGTTGCTAATTCAGTGTTCTAATGATTTTGCTCATCAAAATCTGAGGCCAGATCCCAGTCATTTCATATATATATATATACACATATATATGTGTATATATATATTTGTTACTATTAATGTTTGGTGTAATTTGGGGTGCTGTATAATTGTATTATAAACCATATAACTTCTAAATAGTGGAGATTTATTTCTCCCAGTGTTACTATTTCAAATTTGTGATTAGGTTAATATGTGTTTGAGGTCTCAAATGAACTCACTTTGTGATCTAGTCTTTGTACCCTCTCATGCTAAAATAGAGAAAGTTGATACTCTGTTTAGATAAAGATTTTGACATAATTTATAATGGTTCCAGTTTATGATTCAATTTGAGATTTCCAAAACCCTTAATTCAACTATCTCAAAACACTTTAAATCTTCCTACAGGAAAATTGGAGACAAAGAATCTTTCAATCCATAAATAAATCCAAACCCATAATTTATGTGATGGTCTTTTATACATTTTATTGATATTTTTGGACTTCTTATAGTTGCTTAATTATTTTGTTTGTTTATAAGTAACACTATCCATATGCCTTGCTTTTACTTTAAAAGTACTCTATTTTATCTACAGCACAACCATGCTATATCAATGTACCTGTACATTCAACATTTCAGAAGTAATTTCCTGAACACAACAGTTCTCTAAATATTATTGTTTAGGACAAAAATAACATTTTGTTCTTACTGTTCCTCTGCATTCTGTTATTGTGAAGTCTTCCATTTCAAAGGTCACTATTAATACATATTCATCTAATCATTTATTATTAATAATGTGAATCACAGCATGGGGAAACTAATTAATATTTATTTTTAAGTTAGAAATTAAGTGAATGTGTTGTGATTGTGATATAGTAGCACTCAACAAGCATAAATATAGCCAGAAAAGTTTATTTTTACTTTAGAAACTGAAAATAGTCAGGTTATCATTCTTTGTAATCAAGACAAATGTACAAATGAAATGGAATATTAATCATAGAGACCTTGACTGTCAAATAAAGAGGTCAAGTTCTCAATTATTTATTGATTGTATTTATTCTGTAGGTGTGGTATTTGTGTGTGTGTGTGTGTGTGTTTGTGTGTGTGTGTGTATGTTTATAGTTAGAAACATGACTCTGCAAACTTTGGGAGATGAAGTGACAACTTACAGAGTTGTTGCCTTCTACCACTTTGTGGATCCTGCCTATACCCAAGCTGATCTACAATTGTGGCTAATCTTGATTCCTCATGATTTCTTAGTAAATAAATGAATATTAAATATTTACTTTACATTAAAACATATAAGATCAAACTCAGTTATCTTTTTTACAAGAAATTTTATATTTATTGCCAGTATTATGTAGCACTGCTACTCTTAAATATTTATATTTATACTCATACCATCAAAAATATGCATACATATTATAGGATAAATTTTTAAGTAATTGTTAATACTGAATGTCAAATTGATAAGAATGCAAGCCATCATGAAAATATACTGCTAGCCAAATTTGTGAGAGAGCTTCTAGATTTAGATTAGGGTAACGAAGTTGGAAACACTCATATCAACTATAGGTAACTTCATTCCATCCATGATCTGAGGACCAAAATTAAATAAAAAGGATAAAGTGAGCTGAACACTACACTTAACTACTTATTGTTTCTTATGTTGGCAGTGTGGTAAAATGCACCATAAGCTTACTGCTGTGACATTCATATTATGTGACATTCGTATCAATCTTCAACTGAAAGCTAAAATAAACTCTGAAATAGTTAAGTTGATTTTGGCCATATATTCTCTCACATCCATATAAAAGGTAATTCAAAGAGTCAATTCACTTAAGTTTCTCATATGTATTCCAACAAAACCGGCAAAAGTAATTTAGCATTATGTTATTTAATAGACAGTGTTTGTTGTAAATTTTTTTAGTTATCAACACATCTAAGTCAAACCACCCTGGTAATTCTACTTCCACAAGCTATGGAAACAATTGAATGTATGATTGTTGTTATCTTGTGAGTATTATTGCTGAGTTCTGGTAATTCATGGTTGAGCCTCAATGTATTCATGTCTCTGAACAATCACTTAGGAATTTCCATCTTTGTCAATAAAGAAAAGACAGAGAAAAGGAGAGTCTTTCATTCATGCTATAATTTTAATACTAAAGACAATATAAGATGATCAATATATTACCATTTTAGTTTTGGTGTAGACCAACATCAGTCACTTTCAGCTTCAGTTCTCAGTCTATGTGTATGTGTGCCCCTTTCTTTGTCACTAACCGACTACAGATTTTGAGAAATGTCTCGTATGATTTTTCCTAAGAGTTCCCTAAGTGTTAAGGCATTCATTAGCATTCATCAATACTTACGTACTTTCTTTTCTGTGGTGTTTTACTCTGCTAGTATCCATCTTGATATTCTCTAAGCAAAACCAAAAATGTATACAATCTACATTTTCAACACAAACATGGAACTGCTATAGTGATAGCATGGGATACACATCAATGTTTATATTCCTGATTACTAGAACAAGAATTGTAGATTGTAAAGTCTGAATCTCCTGTCCAGTGTTCTGTTCTAATGCCTTCACTGAGGATTTCCAACAGTACAGATAATGTCTCATCCATGGACATATCATAACTTTATAACATATTCCAACAGTTAGATTCAACAACACAAATCCTTTCAGAGAACTTTTTCAAATTAATGCTATCCCTTCTCTGTAGCATTGGACCACTTTTTAATGAGATAATATTGTAAACAAATCTAATTCCTGGAATCAAATAGTAAGAAGGAAAAAAGCATAAGTCTTGCACAACAACTTCCATAATATAAGCAAAACTAAAAGATTCTGAGAATTGGGGCCCAGGATAAAGAAAAAACCCAAAGTTTTCCATCAGTGTGAGTTGCAGACTGGTTGCGCTGTGGGGATGCAGGCAGCAGTGTATGGGCTGATATGCATGTCCTGAGCCTAGGAGTGCTAAGCTGCAGGCTGCTGCATCTGGGGCTTAAGCCACAGACAGGGGAGTCAGTGTGCAATGCCAAAAAGTGGATTGGTCCACATATTCAGGCACCAAATGATGGAAGAAGATACAACATAATCCCACACAATTTCAGAATTGTGTATAATAAATGGTTATTTATTCAGGGGAGACTTACAGATCACTGTCCTAGATCACAATCCTCTGCACTAACAAGGTACAGGAACAGAACCTAGCAGCTTGACGTGAGAGCCGGAAGCAAGACAGTGAGTGTAGGCTTTACAGTTACATTTATAGTATAAGAGACCATGTCCAAGTGTACTGGTATCTTAAAGGCTATTGGCTGAAGTAGCAGAATGAGCTCCCACAGCACATAAGTGATTCCCGAACATATAGGTTGTGACCCCTTTAGGGTTCACATATCAGATATTTACATTGTATTTTATAGCAGTAATTTTATGGTTTGGTTTCTCCACACTATGAGGAACTGTACAAAAGGATTGATGCATTAGGACTGTTGAATGAGATGCACTACTACTGCTAAAGATGGTTCCTCACCTTTGCAATACAATTATGGTGGCCTTTATATATATATTTAAAGACTTATTTTTGTCTAGGCATGTGTGCATCTTTGTGTCAGTATATGCATGTCTGAGTGAAGGTACCTTAAGAGGCCAGCAAGATATTTGGAATCTCTTGAGACATAGGCAGATGTGAGCTGTCCAGTTTAGTTGCCGGGAACCAGGTTCACTGTAAGAACAGTATATGCTGTTAATAACTGAGAATCTCTCCAGATCCACAGTATGATTTTAAAATAATTTATGATATATTTATTATTGGCTAGGTTATTTCAATCATTTAGATTAGGTTGACATTTAAAATATATTTAAATTTTAAGAATATTAGTAAGTTTAAAAGTGGGTGAAATTTGAATACCCTTGGCAGAATATATGAGGGTGCTAAAGGCCTTTTCTTCCTGACAATGGAAGTCTTTCAGACTCTAAATCACTTTGAACTTATTCATAGTATTTCAAGTTGTCAAATGAGTTGTTTATGTATTAAAGGAACTATAGCAGCAAAATGCATCATCACCTTCCATTGTAATGGAATTTATGATTTAATATTAGAGCAAGGGGCACTGAAGACTAAATTGATAACTTTCCAGCAGTGTAGACTGAACATCTCATATGTCAATTACAACATCTATACTTATCAATCTGAAGGGATTTTGACAAGTTATAAAAGTTTAAAATAACTGCACTTCATGAGCACATAGTATATTGAGCTCTCCCATATGTCAAAGGCAATCACTTGTGAAATTTCCAGTGGTTTTTAATTTATAAAAAGTACTTTTAGCTGCTTCCCATCTTAATTTTCATAAATAAAACATAAGTTTAGATATATTCAAGTAATTCATTTTCCAGATAAAATCATGGAGAATATATTTTCTTTGGTAAAATGCAGAATATATATTACTACACATATCCTATATGTGTATTATTTTATTACTATTGACATACATGTTGCTATTTTTATTGTCATGGGTAAAAAGTTTATCAAAATCTGACCCATACATCAATTAATTATTTTTGTGAATATATTTTAACTTTCTATGCCTTAAACAGAATACCATTTGATCTAGCAGACATCATAAAATTATTTGGTTAAGCTGAGCAGTGGTGGCACACACCTTTAATCCCAGCACTCGAGAGGTAGTGACATTCAACAATAAATCAATTTTAAGCAGTGCCATTCTATATAATCAGCACCATAGAAAATCCTAGAAGAAAAGATTCAACCTAAAGGTGGTAACACTCAACAAATCACAAAAAGTACATAATTTCAGTTCTATAAATCAAAAGTGAGAGACAAAAGTCCTACAGTAAAACAATCAAATAATGTGAATTAACAAAAACTCATTAATTGTTATTAACAAATCTCAAAATCAGTAGTCTTAATTGCCCAATAAAAAGACACACTATAAAGGAATGGATGTGAAAACAGGAAAAATTCTTCTGCCACATCCCTGAAACACACAATACCATCAAAGAAAGATATCACAACAAGAAAAAGAGGTAGAAAAGCATATTCCAAGCAAAAAGACCTTAGAAGAAAGTTGTGTAGCTATTTTAATATCTCATAAAACAAATATTTAACCAAAACTAACTAGAAAAGAAGGGGTAGAATATTATATAACTCATCAAAGAACATCATTACCAAAAAGAACATTGCAATTATAAACACAAATGTAAAAGAAACATTACAACAGCTAAATCATATGTTAACTTTCCTACACTGATAGTGGGAGACTTAAACACCCAACCCTAGCCAATACACAGGTCCTCCATACAAAATCTAAACAGAGAAATGATGGAGGTAAATGATTTTATAAAAAAAAATTATAGATACATAGGTTTTATAGAGATGCAGATTCTATTGTTCTACCAGATTTTTGCAGAATATTTCCCTCAAATACAAAAGAGTATACTTTATACTAAACAGCATAGAGAAACTTTTCCACAATTGAACACCAACTTGAAAAAAAGCAAGTCTTAACAAATACAAGAAATTGGAACTAACAACCTATCTATTCACCACAAATTAATTCTGGATATTAACAAAAATGAAATCAACCATAGGCATACAAACTATTTTAATTTGAACAGTGCACTGATGAGCAAATATATGTAAAACTGAAATTAAGATAGAAATTTAAGACATTTTGAGAATAGAATGATAAAGAAAACACAACATAAAAAAATCTGTGAAATACAGTGGAAGCAGTTTTATGAGTCAAGTTAATATCCCTAATTGTTCACATTGAAAACAGCTCAAAGACTGGAGTAACCACATATTGGGTTACTTAATGACAAACCTGAGAGCTTTAGAATGAATAATACTAAAAAATATACATAACCCCACAGGAGTAGGAGGCAAGAACTCATAACAAAATAACAAAATAAAAGAGAAACAAAAAATAGAAGAACAAAAAAGTGTTAATGAAACAAAGTTGGTTATTTTTTGATTTTATATTTTATTTTATTAAGCTATACATTTTTCTCCCCTCCCCTTCAACCCTATCCCATGTTGCCCATGCTCCCAATTTACTCAGAAGATTTTGTCTTTAATAACTTCCCATGTAGATTAGAACCATGTATATCTCTCTTAGGGTCCTCATTGTTGTCTATGTTCTATGGAATCTGTATTTCTTTGTTTATGTTTAAAAACCACTTATGAGTTAGTATGTATGATAATTGTCTTTCTGTGTCTGGGTTACCTCACTCAATATGATGTTTTCTAGATTCATACGTTTGTCTGCAAGTTTCAAGATGTATTTTTTTTCTGCTGTGTAGTTCTCCGTTGTGTAAATGTACCATATTTTCCTTCTCCATTCTTTGGTCTAGGGGTATTTAGGTTGTTTCCACATTCTGGCTATGACAAACAATGCTGCTATGAAAATAGTTAATCATATGTCCTTGTGGTACAATTGAGCATCCTTTGAATATATACCCAAAAGTGGTATTGCTGGGTCTTGAGGAAGGTTGTTTCCTAGTGTTCTGAAAATTGTCATACTGATATCCAAAGTGACTGTATGAGCTTCCATTCCTACCAGTGATGCAGGAGTGTTCCCTTTACCCCACAACCTCTCCAGCATAAGTTGCCATCAGTGTTTTTGATCTTGGCCATTCTTACAGGTGTAAGACTGAATCTCAGAGTTGTTTTAATTTGCATTTCTCTGATTACTAAAGATGCTGAGTATTTCCTTAAGTGTTTTTCAGTCATTTTAGATTCCTCTGTTTAGAGTTTAAAGCCTCAAAACAATCCCATACCAGTTAAGAATTATGGATAATAATAAAGGTTATTTATTTGAGGGGAAAAACTTACAGATCACCGTCCCAAACAACAGTCCTCTCATCGCAAATAGGAAACAGAGAGTCCAGCAGCTGGAATGGGAGCAAGAAGCTTGAGGGGGAGCATGCACGGTTCCAGCTGCTTTATAAAGTATAAGAGACCATGCCTCATGGGCCTGGTATCTTAAATACTATTGGCTGAAGGAGCAGAATGTGCTCCCACAGCAAGAGTTCTCTGTTTAAATGACTCCAGTTAAAGTCACTTTGTGTAATAGCTTCAGAATCTATTTCAATCATGTGGGCTACATGATAGAAAAAGAAGCCACATTCTAAAGTTTGTCCTATGGCATACATAAACACAAGTACATAGAGGTGCTCTTGAACACACACATGCACAGGGAGAGTGAGAGAGCATACAAGAGCCCAAACCTCATGTATGCAAACAAATAAACAACTGCAATTATTTTTAATTGATCTCTTGTTGATTAGTGACAAGTTCCATTTCATCATTTCTAAATTACGTCAAGAACATTTACTTCATTATCAGATAAGACATTGTTTCCTGAATTCACATCTTGATTATTCAAATAAAGTATCCCACAGTTATCATCTTCAAAGCAAAAAAAAATATGACATGTTAATTATTATAACTAAGAGTTCAAAAAAATAGTTTTCCACCAACTAATTTGGAAACCTATATTTCAAACACCTGGTATAAATTAGAAAACTTTTCACATTACAATCATTAGTGTCAGAGAATGAATTTTAAAGATTTATCAGAGTATACTACCTGAAAATTCTAAATATCATATTGTTATACAAATTAACACAGCTATGATGTCCTAAAATAATATTTAATAAGTTAATACCTGACAAATTTTAGCTTATTCTTGCTACAGTCTCTTAGACAAGAGGGTTGGAGTATTGCAACTGTCTCTGTTTAATCTTATTATTCAAAGACATGATGCCCCACTAGTCTGTGAGTCTCAGTTTCTGTATCAGATTTCTGTTTTCTACTTTCTATGGATGTAGACAGAGAAATAGTACATAAAATAGGCATACCTTCTATCAGTTAGGTAAATTTAGACTCACATAGATCCAGTTTGCAATGACTGTGTTCATATGAACTGAGTGCTTTGATACAAGATGAAAGAACTGAGAATAGAATAATATAATACAATAAAAAAAGAGATCAGAGAAGTTGAGCATGGCAGGTGCAGTTCTACATATGAGAAAGTAAAATTAAATTAGTTTTTCACTCATACCAAAAATAAACTTAATGGTTATTACAGACATAAACATAAAATTAAACAGTTTATACTTTTTAAAGAATTATAGCCAGGTTGTTAAGCCTCAAGGTTGTTAAGGATTCCTTAAGCAAAATTCAATAAACTGTAACTGCAGTGAAACACATTAATACTCATATGCATAAGAGGATTTTAGAAGATTTGCCCATGAAAAGAAATCATGAAGGTTTTCATTAAAAAAGAAAGAAAAATTATTCAGCATGTACACATGAGCAGCAGTGCGCACTGCATCGTGCGTCTCTTATTTCTACATAAGATAATTCCACAATTCCCTCCAAGAGAAATGTAGTTGGAAATGATATCCTGTCTTCTCTCTACCACATTTATAAACTTTTTAAGGGGCTAAGAAAGTACTGGTCTCCTGATTTGAAAATTTTGGACTAGAACTTATAAAAAGCCTCTTTCTCCTTTCCTAATAAAAGGACCCATTGCCAATATTGACATTTTTTTTTTACTTTACAGAATTTGTTTACCATGTTGCTATGCTATGCTGAAATGAGTGTAGGTGCTTCTGTGCTCATCCGTATGGAAACACTCAATTCAGGGTCAAGTACACGAGCTACACCTTGTGTCACTATAAAACTGCATTTTAAAATCAAATTCATAGCCAGGCGGTGGTGGCGCACGCCTTTAATCCCAGCACTCGGGAGGCAGAGGCAGGCGGATCTCTGTGAGTTCGAGACCAGCCTGGTCTACAAGAGCTAGTTCCAGGACAGGCTCCAAAGCCACAGGGAAACCCTGTCTCGAAAAAAACCAAAAAAAAAAAAAAATCAAATTCATATCTCAGAAATTTTTGACTAGTCATTTCATTTTTATGCATCTTTTTATTTATGTTAAACTTGTAGATGATTTAAATGAAGATATAAAATGTATATCTGTAAGTGTAGCATAGTGATAAATATACAGAATTTTGAGGGAATAGATATCATGTCTCTGAATCATGATAAAAACATGTTTGAGATTCTGGGGTTATGCTTATAATTCTGAGTTTCATAACTACACAAGAACTTGATTCCATGTGATTTTGAGAGCTAAAATCGTGGACTTGGGCAGTACCTAGAATTGCCTATTATACATATAAACATTTATTAAAACTCATTTTAATGAGCTTAATTCTTCTCTGAACCCAACTAATTTAAATTAGGCTTAATTGGGGAAACACTCCATTGGTAAATATTAAGCTACAAGTCATAGAAAGAATATAATACTTTCTGTAACTGGAAAGTGATGGGGGAAGCTCTGTTAACCAACCACCTTTAAGAAGTGGAGTCTAGTTAAAGCACTCCCTGGAGCCCAGGAAGAAAAACTGGGACTGACCAAGTGTGCACTCTCTTTGGGTGACTCCCAGATGCAGAGAAATTCAGACTTCCCATTCTTGTGGTGTGAGTTTGTTTCCCCTTATAACAATTAAAAATATAATTTTCCTAATTGAGCTAGTTTCTACAGGAAAGAAAATTAATAATGAAAAAAGCAAAATAAGAAAGTTATGAAATTGAAAAATTTAGTAACTTGAACAGAAACTACAAAGGTAAGCTTCACCAACAGAAAATAAGAGAGGGAATAAAGACTTTCAGATACTGAAGATAAAAGAAAATATCAAAGAAATATTCAATCAGTCAAAGAAATATTGACTCTTAAAATACATTCAAGAAATAGAAAATACTAAGAAGAGACTAAACCTATGACTAGTAAGTATAGAGGAAGGAAAAGAAACCAAGCTCAAGCAATCAGAGAATATTTTCAACAAAATTATAGAAGAACTCACTCATATTTGGTTTATAGCCATAAATAAAGGACATTGAGCCTATAATT
>NC_022021.1:34571565-34573636 GCF_000317375.1 Microtus ochrogaster | reverse complement strand
TATAGGGTCCAGCAGCAATAAATAAAAAGAAACACTGGTTTCAGGGCCAGCCTGACGCTAGGTGGGGGGGTGGGGGCGGGAGAAGCACTTGCTGCCAAGCCTGATGATGGGGTTTGGGCATCGGAATCCGCATGGCAGAAGAGAAGTGACTCTCACAAGTTCTGCTCCAATCTCCACTTAAGGGGCAAGGCTTGTGCAAGCCTCCCCCTTGTCACACATGTAAAATAAAATACATTAACTGTCCCAGTAATAAACGCATTAGAATACTTAAAAAAAAAAGAAAATTTAGCTAACCTGAAGAATCTGATGGCTATAATGTTACAGCAGTGAGTAAAATTTTAAAAATTATTCTTGAAGTAAAACCAGAGACTTGTGTCTCTGTCTAAAGATACCCATCCTTTCCAGAAGTATGTGATACACACAGCTGCAGTGGTCATGGCAACTTACAATAAGGGATATCCATAAAACAATAATATTAATAATTCTAACAGTTCCCTGAAGAAAGTACACAAATATGAAAGTTTTTGACCACATTAGCTAACACTTGTTCACATTTCTCCAACATAAAAGTATTTTTATGTCACAGCTAATAGACTTCAATATAATAGATTCCTAAGAGTGCTAATAAATAGAAAGACTTGATAAATGTATATTAATGTCTGATGAGTGACATGACTGAGACTTGCATTTGAATATATGCATAACTTGAAACATTAAGCCTCTGTAGCAAATAATTCAGTGCAAGTGCTTCAGGAAAAATACATGATAATTACCACCTAAGTTAGCAATTAAAGTGAAAGTTTTAACCAAGTAGAGTGTCTCCTATGTGTAAGTTAAGTTTTCCCAAGGTCTTAGGACAAATGAATAGAAGAATGAAGCAAACTCAACCTTAACCTCGGAATGTTGTAAATTGTTAGCTCCTAGAAGAGGGATGAACAGTTTATTATAAAAATTGAGCTGATGTTAAGCAGAGCACAGTCTAGTTGAAGTCCAAGAATTCAACAATACTTTGAGCAGCACAAATTGAGGCTGCTATCTGAGGGAACACATGTGTCTTTGATTGTTTTACCTTACCTCAGAAATCTCTCACTTCTGATGGCTTGCCTTGTCTAGCCTGGGTGTGAGGGCTTGTTCCCTGTCTTACTGTATTTTGTCTTGTTTTGGAGGTCTACTCCTTTCTGAAATGGGATGGAGGGGAATGGTTTTGGAGAAGAGGGAAATTTGGAGGGTGGACACTGTGGTTAGAATGCATTGTGTGAGAGACAAAACTATTTTCCATGTTTAAAAAAAAGGATAACAGATTGCATTGGCAGGGAAGGGGCAAAGGGTAGGTACATTTGGGAAGAAATGGAGAAGTGGGGAGAAAACATATAATGTGATATAGGGATCTCCTAAAAGCAATGTGGTGATTGCTTGATTGAAAAACAATGGATTAGGAAAGACTGGCCCCGGATCATAAGGAAGCTAGCTGTATTGGTTTATGGACTAGCTCACTGATGTATTCTTAATCTGGCCATTATATTTCAGAGACTATAAATGCTTAGTGGGTATTATCAAGCTGCAGGAAATAGGTTATACAGGGTGTGTGGTAGAAGGGAATATCTTGTCTCTGGCCTCATTCTCACTTTTTTTTCTTTTTTTCCCCAGCAACTAAAGAGTTAATCAGATTTTTTCTATGAAGCATTGTTGCCTCTTCATTGACTTTTCAATGTTGTGGGATATTCAATGTAGAAGACTGCTCAGATATGGGTTTAAGCCAATAGAAAGTATTTATTAGCATACTGGTGACTATACCAGGTATTGGGGATCCCAGTATAGGCCCCAGCCTTTCTAAGCATGAAAATTAATGCATTAAAAAAAATAATGTCCTGGGAAGACATACTAAGTTAACAAGAATAATTATCCAGAAGCAGAACTACAGAAGCCAAAAATTATTTATTATAGCACTTTACTCATTAAAATCAGAAAATTCTAGAAATCAAAAGGACAAAATGGCACCCTTCAGGATTGGAAAATATCTGAGCCAACCCTACATCTGTCAGAGGAATAATTTCCAATACACGAAAAAGTT
>NC_022021.1:34536062-34570238 GCF_000317375.1 Microtus ochrogaster | reverse complement strand
AATCCAAATTCCCACTCCCTTCCCTCTTCCCATTCACACCACACATCCTCCCACCCCACCCACATCTAATCCTCAGAAAGCATAAGGCACTTGCTTTATGGAAGGTCCAAGGCCCTCTCTTCTACGTGTAGGCTGAGGAGGGTACACGTCTGAAGAGAACAGGATCCAAAAAGCCAGTACAAGTAGTAGAGATAAATCCCAGTGCCACTGTCTACGGTCCCTCAATCTGCTCCAACTGTCAAACATGTTCAGAGGGACTAGTTTGGTACTATGCTTGATTTTTCCCAGTCCAGCTGGAGTTAGTAAGCTCTTATTAGCTCAGGAAAACTGTTTCAGTGGATGAACATTCTTTATTTTTATTACTTATTAAAAATTTCCACCTTCTCCCTTCCTCCCATTGACCTCCCCCTCCCCCCACTCACCCTCACCCTCCCTCTCCAGTCCTAAGAGAAGTAAGGGTGCCCTGCTCTCTGGGAAGTCCAAGGCCCTCCCCCCTCCATCCAGGTCTAGGAAGGTGTGCATCCAAACAGACTAGGCTCCCAAAAAGCCAGTACACGCAGTAGAATCAAAACCCAGTGACATTATCATTGGCTTCTCAGTCAGCCCTCATTGTCAGCCACATTTAGAGAGTCCTGTTGGATCACATGCTCGTTCAGTCCCAGTGGAGCTGGCCTTGGTGAGCTCCCATTAGATCAGTCCCACCATCTCCGTGGGTGGACGCACCCCTCGCGGTCCTGACTTCCTTGCTCATGTTCTCCCTCCTTCTGCTCTTCATCTGGACCTTGGGATCTCAGTCCAGATCGCTGGGCAAAAGTTGGGAGCACAGGGGAGGGAGTAAGATGGGGGTGAAGTGGAGATAGGGAGAGAGAAGGGAAAAGGGGAGAATTGGGGAGAGCTTGGGAAAATTGGATGGTTGAGATGGAGGAAGGGTGGATATGGGGAGCAGGGAAGAAGATATTTTAATTGAAGGAGCCATTTTAGGGTTGGCAAGAGACTTGGCTCTAGAGGGGTTCCCAGGTGTCCAAGGATATGTCCCCAGCTAGGTCCTTGGACAGCAGAGGAGAGGGTACCTGAACTGGCCTTAATCTATAGCCACACTGATGAATATCTTGAATATCACCACAGAACCTTCATCTGGCAATGGATGGAGATAGAGACAGAGACCCACATTGAGCACTGGATGAACATTCTTAATTCGCTTTCCATAGGATGATGTCTGTGCCATATGACAAATATAGAATAAAGCTATTCGTCAGAGACAGATGAAAAACTCAGAGAACAAAATTACAATTTGGGCTATTGCTCGACTAGATGATCCCGATAAGAAGCATCTTTTTCTTTGATGAGGTACGGTTGCACATTTTGAAGTCATAAAAACAAGAGTATTGTCTTGAGAGATAGAGGAAATTCAACCTCCAATTCAGATTGTAAACAACATCCAGTCTTATTGGAAAAACCAGCCAGTCCACTTGCACTGTGGATTGTACACTTGTCTGCTCCAAAACTAATAAAGCCTACAATAAAAGCATTTCTTTACGATGTGGAGGAACTATTGGAGTACATGACTACTGCTGTGCATATTATATTATTCTGATTGTATTTATTTGCTAGTGGCCATGGAAGAAATATTTCAGAACATATTTTACCATTAAAGTTAATTTAACTCTGGAGCCGTTTTCAGTTCAACCTGGTGACATTTTAGAACTGTTACCCTTTTTATTTAGAATGAGGTGTAAGAATATTGCAAAGCAATTACCCCATTTTACTGAAGGCACAGATAAAATTTGTGGAAACTCATTGCTGTCATGACTAATCACTGTTCGGCATTCATTATATCAGTATAATCTTACATGGCTCCTTCAAAGACTGACTTTCCCAAATTAAATCTTAAATAGGTTGTCTTCTTACAGCTTTGGGCAAATACGTCTATCCACATGCCATTACATTATTGAATATTTCATAAACAGTACAGTTCAAAGTGGATTCTACACTGTTACCTATAAAACATGTAAATGGACTTTTCAAAGTATGTTATTGAAGCAATTTCTAGAAATTTTGTCTAAAGCTTTATGTATCTTATATATTTTATTCCTTCATTTTTATTTCCAAAAATTCCACTGACTGACACTATATTCAAACTGAATAAATAGAAATAAAAACTTATGGATAACTCTGCCCTTTCTATTTGGGTAACATGAGTGTAAGGCACATAGGTGATTTCAAATGTTCATTGTGTAGATTTTCAGATGGATTTCTGTGGACCTGGAAACAGTTTTGAAGAAATCATTACAGTGATGAATGTAATAACCTTGTGTGAAAGTATGAGATTGAATGTCTTTTAAATAAATTGTTAAGAATTGAATAAGAAAAGATGATGCATCTGAAATTCTAGCTGTTAAGCATAATAATGAGGAAAGAATATTTTAACACAGGATTTGATGGTGTCTCTTTTTCTACCTTCTGCCTATATGGATTAAATTTAAATATGTTTTGAATTTCTTCCTGCTCTGTTACACATGCAAATTATCATTTATTTAGTCATATCAGAAATATACAACCACCTCTATGTCATCAGAAAATAGTATTCTCATCTTAAAATTTACATTGTTTTTCTCAAAATAGATAGCTACTAATGATCCAAATGTCTTGAGAATGTTTGTTTACAAAACATACAAAAAAGTGTCTCAAGTTGATGTGTTTGTATTGATCCTTCTACTGCCACCTAACAACTTAGATAAATTCTAACTTAGACCTCATTGATCTGAGTGCCGATATGGAAAATATAGTGTCAGGTACATATTCTGATAGAATCCTACTGCAAGGTCAAGAGTTCACTGAGATATTATTTTCCTTTAGCTAAAAGTTACTGATTAGTTTTTCTAATGTCTGATGAAAATCATCTGTTTACTTACTCTTCCTTTCTCTTTATAAATTAATACTATATTTCTCACATTTCATTTGCTTTTCTGTACATACAATTAAAAATTTATTTGGGTTACATTTACACAGATACAAATCAACTAATTAGAAAACATTTATTGGCACAGTTTTCTTGTCTGACTCATACGAATATATAAACCTTTTAAATTGAAATAATATTTAATCTAACATCACAATAGTAGGCAAAGTTATTTGTATCTATTCTTAGTTTTTGAGAAAATTTTACATACGAGTATAACATTATATATCTCTGCTGTTCTCTCTCCATCTCTAAATTACTCTCAATAACTTCTACTCCAACTCTAATTCATGAATAGTTTTTGTAATTAAGGTTACATGTATATAGATACATATTTAACCATTGTGTCTCTATATATTTTTAGTGTTACACATTCACACAAAAATATGGTTCTTCTGTACACTAAAGTAAAGCGATCAATAGTATGAAGTGGAAGAACACAGAGTTGGTGGAGTCTTGGCCAGTTGTGCATCTGATAAAGGCTAAACAAGAGTCAATAAATTATAACCGGTCTATACTTCTGAGCACAAATTTCTCAAAAGAAGATATACAAATGGCCAAGAAATAATTAAAATATTTGACGTTCTTGACAGTCAGTAAAATCCAAATTTAAACTTCCTTGATCTTCCTTAATCATATTCAAGTCAGAAGAAAACAACTAATAACAAATTCTAGTGAAGATGTGGGGAAAAAACATTTCTTTTCCTGCTAGTTAGAGTGCAAACTGGTGCAGCCACTACAGGAACAATTATGGAGAATTCTCCAAAAACTAAATGTTTATCTACCATACAAACCATTTACACCAGTCCTTGGCATGTGCTCAAAGTCTCATTATCCTACACAGATGTGTTTATTCAACCACATTCACTATACCTGGCAAATAGAAAAAACTTAAACATGCTTCAACTAACGAATCCATCATTAAAATGTGGTACCCATATAGACCAGTATTCTATTTACCTATAAATAAAAGTAAGCCATAAAATTTGCAAGAAAAGAGATGAAACTAGATAATACTATATTTGAATGAGGTTACACAGACACAGAAAAATTAATGCTGTATGTTGTTCTCTTATTTATAAATTAAAGCTCTGAATCTTTATATTTAATTTACACTGAAGTAATCACTGATGTGAAGTGAGTAGAAGGGTACCATAGCATTGAAAAGGGTGGCATGGGGCTAGAGAGGAAGATAGTAGATGCCAGGCTATGATTAGAGAAAGGGAAAAAAATTGATTGGCTGGCTTAAACTGGACTGGATTTGGGGAGGGTACTACAGAGAGAGTGGGATGAAATGAAAAGAAAATTAGGGCTGCTTGGAAAAAACTCAGAGAAACATTGTTTTAAAACTTATTCAAAAAGTTATGCATAAAACATATACCATAAACCATACCTAATTTTTACTCTGAAGTCCAAGGAACTTAGTAAATTAACATTTTTTCCAGTTATGTAATTATTAAAGAATTAGAACTAAAAATCTTTCTAAAAGTTTTATGGTGATATTTCTTTAATCAGAGTTCTACATAGCTTCCAGAATTTTTCGTCTGGCATTATATATCTGTCATAGGAAATGTAATGGAGTGTGGGGAGCAACCTGCACATTTACCTTGACACCTGCAGTGATGTGTGATGCTTTCAGAAGGAATGGATTCTGTAAGTAGTCTCGCTTGCTCCCATTGTTCATATATAGAGGTTTCTTTCTTCATCCATAACATAAATTTGTTGATCCCGTCACTTTGAGCACCCTCTAAGGACTTTCCCAATCCATTACCCCTGTGTTTCATGTACCTTCATCTGTCTTATTTCCACGAGCTACCTCCTAGTCACCCATAAACATCAAGCTCCTGCCATTTAGACATTACAGAAATAAATTTTAAAAGTACTCACTTTGGCCCTTTACATGTGCATATGTCATGACATGTCGCTTTTCTTCTATAACAAGGAATCAAAAATAATGGCCTATTCTTGTTACTTATTTATCTTAACTTTTAGATTATGCCTCACGTAATTTCTAACAAAAGATACATCTTAAAAGTTATAACTAATTTGTTTATTGATGTCCATATACAACTATCTTCTTAGTTCTCATCCCCAGGCTGTACTTCCTTTAATCTTCAGCATAAGAAATGGCTCTGTTTTAGGTTCTGGGCCACTGATACCTGTCATACAGAGGCCTGTCAACTAAAATTTCTACCTAGATACTGTATACTAACGGTTCTGCTAGTGTTTCCATAATGAAACTTCCAAATACTCGAAAATGCTTGGCTTGAAATCAGGCATGGTTTCAGAATTTACAGATAGAGGACTGAGAACTGCAGGTACTGTGTCCTTTGAAACCATTCAGTAATGAAAGAACAGAAATGTTTTATTATGGTTCATGATATTTTTTGGACATTGGACAAGACGGTTATTGAACAAGAAAGAATCATTTTTGCTTGTAATGGGGCAATTTTGATTTTGTTTATTATAACATTCAGCCTATGTGAACATACTTCAGGTAAGTCTGAATGTTCATCCTTTGTTACAACTCAAAAATCTTCATTTCTTCCATACCTTTATAATTACTGTAATCATTTACCTGCTTAGATAGTTGAGAAAAAGTTAGTATTATATGTATGTGCAGGACGATTCCTGTCACCACTGGTTACAACACCACTGGTTCGTGACTCTGCAACCACAGCTACTGCTGGGAAATAAAGATTATTACACCTAAAACAATTTTCTGAACCTCATGAAACAGGTAAATATTTTATTACTTAATAAACCAATAAACTTGAAAGTTATATAATGGCAGACAACATTGCCATGGAAAATTTTAGTAACCTTTTTGCTGATAATATGAATTGTATTCTGTAAGGCTTATGTGGTTACTGTGATAGATCCATTTATTGGATATTGGGACTCATTTTTCTTTATATTATATCCTAAGAAAATGATTTGATAACAGAGCCAAGAATGAGGCACTTTTAGAAATGATACAGTCTTTACAGACTAATAATAAACAGCTAGCTGACAGGATTAATAACATTGAAACATTGAAAGCTACCTGAAAAAAATTAATACTGTTGAAAAGGATCACATTAATGTGACAGACAAATTTCAATCCATGTCAAAGGGTACTAAGAAATTATCTGAAAAAAGTCATATTGTTGAATTTGGCAGTCAAAATCTGTTACAAAGTTATGATAAGTTAGCAGACAGAATCTTCATGCTATCCAAATAATGTCCAAGGATGAGATGTGATCTCTAAAGAAAAATCTTCAGACCTTGGAATGACATGCGCAGAATGAGGACCAGAGACTAGGTCCCTCAGTGAAATCACTAGAAACATATATAGGCCAAGAGAGTCAGGCTTTACAAAAGACAGTAGTAACAAGGTTTGAAATGATTTAGGAAATTATTGAAGTTGATGAGCAGGGAAAGAAAGTACATGGAAAGGATTTAACATCACCAGTATTGCTTATGCTGGTTTTAATTCCAGTTTTTATACCTGATATTTGTTCTTATTGTATATAATTTTGTATTAGGCTTAGAACTCTCTTACTTAAACAAAAGAGGGTGGTGCTGTAGGAAATCCTACAGCCAGTAGCCTTTAAGTTATTTGACCACTTGGGAATGACCTCTTATTGTATAAATGCTGATGTTATGTGTGTGTTTCCTCTCTTTTCTGGCTGCTGGATTTGGTTCCTGTTCCATGTTTGTCCAGAGGACTGTAATCTGGTAGTCTACCCCTAAATGAATAACCCTTTATTATGCTCAATTCTGAGCTAGTGTGGGATTTCTTTTTAGCATCCATCTTCAAATGGAAGCATAATTATGATGATTATATTCAGGCCTAATTTCACTTCTCTCTTTCTGAGCCTTTCACCCACCATGGACTGAAGACCAACCTCTACTGAATGTTTGTGCCAGGACCACATTCTTCCCAATTTCACGAGGGCCACTGACTCTTGTCTGAAAACCAGAAACTATGAAAGAAAATGCATCCTTTATTTCTTAAAAGATTTATCAATAATATTCTAATATAAATAACATTTTTACATGTATTTTCTACTCTGGATGTACTGGCAAAGATTACATTAATATTTTCTGTAAACTTTCCAATTTCATTTTATTTCATATCAGTTATCCCTGAAATTTATTTATCTCACGAAATTGCATGAAAACAAATCACAACTGATGTGATTATTATTTTACACATATTTTTTCATTGACATTTAAAACTTCAGGTGCCACACATATTATACCTAGCATATATTGTGCTTCTATGGAATCTTTTTAAGAAAAAATACCAAAGAATTCACATGACAGGGAAGAAATCAGAGAATCCCAGGTATGTCCATATTTTCCAAAAATATGCGTGTCAGTTGAACTTAATGTAATTATCTCATTTCTGCTGTAACAGAGAATCTGTGATATATAACACAAAACTATAGAAAGTCTGGCTTGGTTATTTTATAAAATAGTGAATTTAAAGCCAGAAACCAAAATATATACATTGGAGATTTTTTTGAATATCAAAAATTGGAATTGTTGTTTATGTTCTATTTACAAGAATCAAGCCCCCATTATGTATGCCATATTAAATTAGAGGTGCTTCTATTAGACAAACAATTTATGTGGTTGTATCTATCTGGCAAGTTAACTGGGAGACAGAGTCTTAGTAGTTTCAGGTCTTAGTGTTGACTAGATTGCCCTGGGTCTTGTCCCTTATCCTCTCCAACAGATGATACTGTTTCTTGTATAAAATGAACATTTTAAGAGGTTGAGACTAAGCATATGTGCATTCACAAAACCTAGATTTGTAACATTTACAGAATGTTAGTCAAAGCACTTCATAAGCAGATTCAGTAGGGAGAGCTAAAAGACTTAATAAATGACCTATTGGGAAAAAGTTAACAACATAATTCACCATTCACAAAATAATTTATTGTACCTGATATACTGTACTGAAATATTATAGTAGTCTACATCTCTTTATATGATTTCTTATAATTTTTTTAAATTGACAATTATATAAAAAGTGCCATAAATATTTTCCTCCCCAACCCCAAATGCTTAAAACATTCAATATCAGTTTATATGTCTAATATCAAGGAATTATTTTCACATTTACATAGAGGGAGGATTCAGCTGATACTTGTAGAGAATTTCAAACTATGTTCTCAGTGTCAAGAACGTGACTTAACATGTAATGAAACCTGATGTGAAACCTGAAGACCTGAATTCAATCTTTGGAACTCCAGTAATAAGAGAGATGTGAACTCCTCTGATATGAACACAACTGTTGTGATCCATAGATGAAAACACACATGCATAAATAAGTAAATAAATTTGTGTTTAAATATTTAGACACTCTACTTTTTCCTAGTAGCCCCAAATCATTTTTACTAGAACAAGACACAGGCAACTTTGTAGATGCTAAGTAAATATTCATGATGTTATTAATGATCACATATTATATAACCACTACTATTTAAATCTTAAAAGCACAAATAAAAAGGTTCATAGCATTGTGATCATTAAGGAAAGTTTTGTGTTCATACAAAACATTATATTTCAATTTAATTTAAAAGACTAATTTAATAGAGTCACACTGTTTCAGAACAAACCTCAGGCAAATTGTTTTTAATGTTATAAGTAAAGTTATATTGAAAAAGCTATACTTACTCAAAGTGATCAATAAAAACAGATTTAAAAGCTATTGTTATTCTGAAACTGCATAAGCTATTAAAAATTAGGAAACAACCTTCCTCAAGACACAGAAATACCACTTTGGGGTATATACCCAAAAGATGCTCAATTGTACCACAAGGACATGTGCTCAACTGTTTATAGCAGCATTGTTTGTCATAGCCAGAACCTGGACACAGCCTAAATGCCCCTTGATAAAGAAAATATGGTACATTTACATAATGACATCTTGAAATTTGCAGCATGTAGATGGCTCTAGAATACATCATACTGAGTAAGGTAACCCAGACCAAGAAAGACAAATATCATATGTACTCCCTCATAAGTGGCTTTTAGACATAAAGCAAAACAAAACAAAACAGCCCACAATTCACAATCCTAGAGAACCAAGACAACAATGAGGACTCTAAGAGAGACATACATGGATCTAATCTACATGGGAAGTAGAAAAGGACAAGATCTCCTGAGTAAATTGGGAGCATGGGAACCATAGGGAAAGTTTAAGGGGAGAGGAGAGAAAGGGAGTGGAGCAGAGAAAAATGTATAGCTCAATAAAACACGCGCGCACACACACACACACATATATATTTAATTATATATATTTAAAGTTATTTGTATCAATTTGACAACATAAGATAGACAATAAACTATATAAATAATGATTATTAAAACTAATAAATCTCACTATGTTTGTCATTTCTAATATACTAATTCATTTGGATCTTCTATTTACTGTGAAGTAAATTTTCTCCTACTTAAGAATATGTAAATATATATTCTTTCATATATATCACTCATTGAAATTGCACAAGTATTTATAATTTTATTTCATAAATATGTCCTTACGTGTACTATCATGACTTAAGATTCATTGATTGCTATTTTTCTGCACATTTTTAAACCTTTTTTTAATTTAAGCATCTTAAGAATGCCACAGTATGTATTAAAGACAGAAGCACATCATTTTCACCTCAATTTGAATATTAAAGATATCTCAGTAGTATTGTGTATTGATGTTGCCATTGTAATTAGCATTCAGTGACATTTTAAATCCAATATAAATATTTGTGCCCTTAAAATTGTGCCATGCATTTAAATTCCCAGGTTTTGTTAAATGTCTCTATTGTTTCCATTTTGTAGGTCACTGTAACAATAGAAGGGAATTTACCAATAACAAAGTTAATTTTATCTTTTGAAGCTTTATTCATTCAATTTCATATCTAATGAATTTCAGCCAACTTTGAGGATTGTCTGAACCAAGGTTAAAAATCAAATGCACTTTATTACTAGGGATATGAATAAACACAATCATTTTCCATCATTGATTGACTAAAATTATAACCAGAAAACACTCATATCATACTCTCTTCAATTTTTTTTTCTTGTTTTGTCCAATACTGAAACATTATCATGCACATTCTGACTCTTTACACGTTTCTGCATCACAGAAATACACATTTTAGAGTCCTTCCTTCTGTTAATGCTTGCCATGTGAAAAGTAGCATTATAGTTTCTCTTATTTATTTCCAATAGTAGAAATGAAAGACAATAATTATTGAGAAGTTCTTGAGATGTGTGCTGAACCAGAAGTGGGAGCAAAGGTTTACAGTATTGTTAGGTTATAAGATTGGATCACAAATGAATAAATTAAACTTGTTATAATTCACTGGATAGACATCCTCCTCCCTCCTACTACATAAAGACACAACTAGAGGAGCTGTATCCAAAATGTCATTAGCAGGTGATCCTCTAATGGAGGTTCTAGCTCCCCAAAGTCTAAGATGTGAATTCTGTTCATGGAAAAGCAGTAAGTCTCTGACTAGTGATTAAGGCACTTTATTAATACTCTCCTTATACTTTTTATAAAATTGATACTTCATAATATTAAACATTACACTCAGTGTCTGGTATGCTTAGGAAGAATGACTTAGAAGGAAATATTACTTAAAGGACACAAATTTACTGTTAGTGAGGAGCAGAATATTCTATCATGTAGAAGAATGGCTAAGGTTGGCAATGGGATGCTGAGTAATCCCCAATAACTAGAAGGCAGAACTTTGAAGATTTTCATAAAAATATAGTATAAAAGTGGAAGTTGATGAATTTGTTAAATGTCAAGATTTGATTAATATAAGATATATTTATATAATTGAAAGATCTCTTCATATCATACCCAATAAATAAGCACAGTTATTATATTACAAGTAAAACACATTTTCAAATTGGATTTTTGCTAAATAATTCTTTGTAAGACACATCTCAATATATTCTTAATAATTATCATCTTTCATTTTTACTACTGGAAATATTTAAGGAGATATCATATGTACTTTTTACAGTACAAACCTTAATAGTCTGAAACAATGATCCACTCCAGGAAACAAACAGCAGGGAACTTTCTCCATTCATCACTGATTTTGTTTCCTCCAAAGCCCAAATGAACTGACAAAGGAGATGTATCACTAGAGTGACAGAAACAAAACGCCAGTGTCAAAACATCGCTAAAAAGGTCTCCCCATTCTGTTACTTAGATTCCCTGCCCTCTTACTTTCCTGGGTGACTTTTTACATTGACAATTTTCTTATGCTTCACCTATTATGGTATTATTTCTTATACTGCACCTCCCAATGCATTCCTCTATGACAGAATCCTGCTGTCTTATATAGTCAATATTAACACAGGGCTTCTCAGCAGCCATATTGTGAGAATGTGACCCTTAAAGAGAAAGTCTCTAATCTAACATTTTCCTGTTATCAGCAGAAAATGAGATAAAGAGCTTTTCCCAGTAATTAATTATAGACTATATGAACTTATACACAAGTTCCTGTGACATGCCATGTATCATGTGATTTTAAATTTTTTTCTTACTCAGAAATGATTTGAAATTCTAATTTTCAGACATTCTTAATCTTTGCATATAATTTAGATCAAACCCAAATAATTTCTGTACAAATAAATAATGCCTAATTATTATCTCTTTGTCTCTTTGGTAATTGAAAAAGGGTTCGTAAAAGAATGCTTGCTGTGTTCTATGCATTCACTGAAGGGCTTCATTGTGTTAAAATATTTCCTTCAAGGTAATTGTATCAGATGATCCCTCCATTTCTTTTTAATTAGTGAACAGTCAGAGGTTTCCCAAAGCAAGGGAGCTTGCAGAAGTTTGGTCAGGTCTATGTTGTGTTGTCTGAATAAAACATTTGGAGATTTCATGGTGATACTCAAGCCATTGCATGACCTCTGAGTGTTTCAAAGTGGACCCTTTACCTGTCCCTCATATTGACATTTTCCCATGCTTCCTCACAGCTGTGGTGATTACATAAATTCCTGGAAAAATCCAGGAAAAATTGACTATTGTTTAGACTTACAAATAAAAATCAATCAATAGTTGCCTAAAAGGTTAATTCTATTAACTAAATTTTAGTTTAATTATGCAATGGCATAAACCAGCAGCTGAGCTGAAAATATCATTGGTTCCCTGGTGTAGGAGGTCCTTCTGTCTATGTGTTGCTTTCATTGGTTAAAAAAGGAACAGCTGTAGCAGAGCATAGGGGAACAGAGCTAGGTGGGTAAACATATGGAATTCTGGGAGGAAGAAGGCAGAGTCAGGGAGACACTATGGAGTCACACCCAGGGTCAGACATGCCGAATCTTTGCTGGTAAGCCACTGCCACGTGGCGCTATATAGATTAATAGCAATGGGTTAAATTAATATAATAGTTAGCCAATAAGAAGCTAGATCTAATGGGCCAAGCAGTGTTTTAATTAATACAGTTTTTGTGTGGTTATTTTGTTTCTGGGCAGCCAGGATGAATAAGCAGCCTCCTTCTACAGTTCCCATGATGTTAACATTTTTCTAACATTTCTGTACTGACAGTTTTAGATTTATTAGTGGTAAAAAGAAAATCGCCTCATTTTCAAAGGTTCTCTGACAAAAAAAATCATTTTGTCATGTTATAAACCCTGGGAGAGGTAAAAAATTAGAGGAACTAAAATGAAGCATATCCTTCAGTTTTCTTCTTGACCACTATAATGAGAAATGTTCGTGTGTGTGTGTGTGTGTGTGTGTGTGTGTGTGTGTGTGTTAGCAAGCTTCAGATTGCTGGGACAAAAAATGGCTGGGAGAATCAAACTAGAAATACAAAAGGATGGTTGAGAAGTGTTGGTTCGTGGAAAGTTGTTTTTGAACCAAAGACAAGGCAGAGAACACCTTGCAATTATGTGGAAGATAAAGGTCCAGACAGTGATGAAAGCAGGGGAGACAGATGGAAGAAGAAGATGAAAACAGAAGGAGGAATAAGAGGAAGGTGTAGAGCAGGTGAAATAGTATGAAGAGAAAGAATCTGATGGGCAAGATTCCACTACCCCATTCAAAGCTATTCTCCCTATGGCCTGTGTTTCTTTCACTAGACCTTACTTCTACATTATGTGACAACATAGGGGTCAAACCATTAACGCATAGCCTGTAGGAAATATGTTGAATCCTAAACACAATGGCAGCAGATTATTTTGCAATAATCGTATAAATAATAGCATGGTAAAGACTGATTTCGCCTAAAGCTTCTTGGTGTGGCTTACAGATAGACATTCTCTGTTTCTGTCATAGTGGTAAGGACTGAACTAAGCCCCCTAAAATTCATGTTGGTGATCTGGCAGTATTTGAGATGAACTAAAGGTGAAGTTATAAATTATGATGAAAGGACAACGAACCATTCTGATCTTGTTTCTTGGATTTCTAATATCCCATGTATTAGAAATGCACATTTCAGGTGAAAAGCTTGCATTGTTTTTCTGTTTGTCTGTTAATTTTTTTTATACGAGATCCATAAAACTTAAAGAAGATGATATGGTTTAGATTTAAATTTTTAATCAAAGCACTCATGTGTTGAATCCTTCCTAATCAAGTCGTGGCACTATTTGGGAGGTAATTTGACTACTTTGACATTGAATTCCTCAATGTGTTAGTGCATTTGAGTTTATGCTGAACTAGCTATTATAAAGCAGGACCTGACTGGAGCCCATAGGTATCTAGGAACAGATTTTTGATCTTATCCTTTCCCTGTCTTTGTCTACTACCTAGTCACTGTTAGTTATTGATCTGCTTTAGTACATACAGATGTGGACTAATGTGCAACACCAGCTCAGTTTCAAATCAGCGAAGCTAGTCAAACACAAAATGAAACCTATGAAACTGTGAGCTGATGTTTTTCAATAAAATAGAAAAAAATTACATAGCAGAAATATATAGCACTTTGAAACTACTATAATTCAAAAGTTAAAAATAAGTATAACTTTAGTTATAAAATTGTGTTTAGGAAAATGTGTTTATTTATCATAAAAACTAGTCCACTTTTAATATGTGCTTTATAAATTTTCTTTCAATTACTAATATAGCTTTGTCTCAGTAAAATGCCTGACAGAACACTAGTAAATAACATCAAACTCTTGAAATAGATTTTTCCTTGTTAAAAAAAAATCAATGACATTTTTCAATATGTTAAGTATTTTTCATAGCAATATTGTGCTAAAACTTACATAAAACTGTTAACTTAATATAATGTTTAAAACTGATAAACATAAAGCAAAGAAAACAAGCCCACAAATCATATTCCAGAGTACCTAGACAACAATGAGAACCCCAAGAGAGACATAATAAATCTAATGTAAATGGGAAATAGAAAAAGACAAGTTTTCCTGAGTAAATTGTGAGCATGGGGACCTTGGGAGAGGGATGAAGGAGAGGGCAGAGGCAGGAAGGGGAGCAGAGAAAAATGTAGAGCTTAAAAAATATCGATAAAACAAAACTGGTAAACATAGGTGTGAGCTAAGGAATAAACTTTTAATCATAAAGTTATATTTACTCAAATACTTCACACTATACAATAAATGCAATGAATTAGGGTAAAGCATGAAAAACAAAAAGGGTTAAAAAGAAACTCTGAAACTTTTACAACTTAACTGTCACCTATTAAACGTGAACAATGTCACTTTCAGCATATTGAATTGGCAGTCATAGGTATTGGTCATTGAAATCCTGGGTAGGAATTCTTGTAAATAGCACACTCAGATCATCCAGGAGAAGAGAAGAGCTTTCCACTGAATTCCACAGCTGCAAAATGTCCAGACAATTTTAAATCAGTAAAGGCTATAAAGGAACAATTGCTATCGATATTTTGATATCCAGTCATGCCAACAGTAGATATTATTAATTCTAGGACCATCAACATATCTGCTATGTATTAACTATGCTAAGACTCCGGATTAATATGCTAAATTTATTCCTAATTAGATGGCATGCATATAAAAGATGACAGCTGATTTGCCTTCAAGAACAAGTGAATGCATTTTAGCTAATACTTTTTTTTTAAAGAAGGAAGCAAGATGAGAGCATCTTGTGTTAAAGAACACTTCTAGGAACAGAACTTATAGTAACTAAGTAGAGGAAATTGATTCTTAGTGATCTAGACTCTACATAAACAGTTGTTTGGTTTATCATCTGTTACCTGTGATGTAGGCTACAAAACACTCATATGCTCTTTGAATTAAAAGCTCCCATGAGTACAAGCAAGTCTTCTTTTTTCTAAAGTTTTTGAAATTTATACAGTTTTTCCAGTGGTGGAAACTCAGTTTGGAAGGGTAGCCAGCAGTCTGAGTTTTTCCCTTTAATCTTTTAAAGACCACAACATAGATAAAACTAGGCTCTTAACTTCAAGAGAGAAAAAGAATTTCAGGAGGAATCAATATGGAATAGAGTTAAATTTTATTTTAATATAGATTTTAATCACAAGGGTTAAGAATAAGGTGGTTGGGACGAAAATAAGGGACACTGTCTTAGGGTTCCTATTGCGTTAAACACCATGAGCAAAAGCACCTAGAGGAGGGGACAGTTTATTTCGGCTTGGATGTACCACTCACAGTTGACTACGAGGAAACTTCAGGACAGAAAGAGAAGATAGAAACCTGGAGGCTGGAGCCTAAGCAAAACCCATGGAGGAGTACCGCTCACAGTACTTGCTCCTCAGACATGAGTGCGGCCAATCTAGCAAGAGCGTTTCCTCAGTTGAGCTTCTCTCTTCCAGTATCATGCCAGCTTGTGTCAAGTTTACTAAATAAATAAGGAAATACACCAGGCAACATGGAGAACATCTTTATGTTCACCTGGTAAAGAATTTTCTTCCAAGATGAAAAGACGGTTCATGAAGCCCTGCTTACAGAATTCAACCACTTTCTTAGTACAAAGTCCCAATGATTCCACGTTCCTCCAGAAAATATGATGGTCGAGTCTAGCACAGAAGTAGCCCCTACTTGCTAGTACCAAACTCTGTCTTAGTTACTTTTCTCCTGCAGCAACGACACACCAGAACCAAAGTAACTTATTGAAGATAGAATTTACTGATGACTTAGAAGTTTAGCGTACGACAGTCATGTTTTGGGTCACGGCAGAAGGCAAGTATGGCACTGGAAAATTTACCAAGAGTTCACCTCTGAGCCACAAGAATGAAGCAGGGATATCTCCCTGGAAATAACACGGACTTTTCAAACCTCAAAACCACACCAGTGACACATATCCTCCAACAAAGCCACTCATCCTAATCCTTCCTAAACAAACAATTCAACCAGGAATGCAAATTTGTGTTTCCTAGGAACATTTTCAAAGATACAGCCACAAGTAGCCTGGTTTCCTGTAGGTACGTTGATTCACCTTAAATCATGCAAAAGAAATAGAAGTAATAGTTTTCCCTTTAAGAATTGAAGTGTTGTTGGGAAATATTATTTTAAAATGTGTTGCTTTAGTTTATGCCTCATTCATTTAATTCTGTGAAGCTGTGATTCTTCGCTGTCTAAAACGCCTAATAGTCCTAAAAAAGAGCTCAATGACCAATAGCAAGGCAGCAGCAAGGATAGTTGGTGCTGGCAGATAGAGCATGAATAGAAGGAGAAACTAGGAAGAGGAAACAAAAGAGAACTTATTTGGGAGCTGGGTGGTGGACCTCTCAAAATGCCAGATGAGAAAAAAAAAATCACACAACAATATGTTTTTCCTTTAGACTCTCTCTAGGTGTAGTCACATGTATAAATTACTCTGAAAATATGGACCTTCCTCTGTCTTCTTTTCTATCTCTTTCTTTAAGGTACTGAACTCGGTCTCCTTATGCTTCCATAGACAAGCTAGGTTTCTTTCTCTTAGCTCCCATCCTGTAGCATTTCTGCCATGCTCATTGACCCTTCGTTACTGTCTTCCCTGCCTAACTTAAAGGCATTGTTTCTGTCTTTCTTTCCTCCCTCCCTCAAATCAAATGAAGCTACTGAGATTGACAGTTTAGCTGTCTTTTAAACCCTAATTAAAATTGTCCTCTAGTTTTCTTCTAAATCTTTCTTAAACTCTTTTATTAATGTGAATAAGAATCCTAGGAGGTGATTATAAATTCTGAAACACACCAGGTGAAACTGCCCCTCATTTAAGATAACTATTTTTTATCCCAAAGTCCAAACAATGCAATTCACCCTACCAAATGCCTTATACCTTATTTTACAGAAAGAATTAGTTAAGAGCAATGATTAACAATTTCACATTTTCAGTTTATTTCTGCCATGTCAGTTCATACATGCATTTATTTGTTTGTTTGTTTGTTTATTTTTGTTTTTCGAGACAGGGTTTCACTCTAGCTATCGACCCTGTCCTGGAACTAGCTCACAACTTGATTCTAGTCAAAAGTCTGAGAAAAGATCTGGAACTAGCTCTTGTAGACCAGGCTGGCTTCAAACTCACAGAGATACTCCTGCCTTTGCCTCTAGAGTGCTGGGATTAAAGGCATGAGCCACCAGCACCCAGCTATATCCTTTTAAATTTTAAAGTCACTTACTTTTAACATTTCCTCAATCTTTAAATTATACCCTTTGAATAGTGCAATTCAATAAGCCACAGAATTATGCATTCAATTATGTCAGTCATGTACATCTACCTGCAATGATTGTCTCTTGAGAAGTCCACACCAATGCACTTTATTTTATATTATTTTTGTGTTCCCCCCTCTGTCTCTCCATTTCTCTGTCTCTTTCTTTCATTCCCTATCTCACTCTCAGTGTCTGTTCATGCTCATGTCAAAGTGTGATATGTGTTTTCACTATCCTTAATAACCTTTGCTTCACTCTGACTCATTAAGGCCTTCTTTTCTGTGGTATAACCAAGAGTCTAAGTTTACATGAATGGTGGCCTGTGATAAAGTGGGGAGGGCTCAAGTTCTTAACTAGCTGTGCTAGACTCTGCTCACAACCTCTGCTAACAATCAAGAAAATTTACCAATTTGACTCTTCAAAAGTCATAAGAACTATCCACTGTCATTTACAGAATGCTACAAAATTAATGGTATACTAGTATTGCCATATTTGTTTGCTGGTTTTTACAGATATTTTACATGTTATGAACTATGTTTATCAATAGGTTGATAAAATAGCAAGGTAACAATAGTGCCCAAGAATAATTAATAAGTTGGTAATGGAATGATTTGAAAACTCCTTTATCAGTTCATTTTATTTCTTACTTTTATTTAATAAAATTACAAAACATAGTAAAATTTTCAATAAGAATTGCCTTGAACTATTGGATTTTCAAAATGAAAATGAAATAAAGACGTATTAAAAATCAAATGGGAATAATAAAAGAAAAAGAAATAAAAAAGTCAAATAATTCAACTGAAGAATTTGCTGTAGGATGCAGGCTTATAAAATGTTCTAAAATGCACGACTCATAGTAGAAGGTAAGATCATGTTCCAATATTTAGCTTTACTATTTATTGAGACATAATATTTTAGCTAACATTCACATTATTTTATCAAAAAAAAATTAAAGAAAATCAAGGAATTTTTGGAGGACAGGTGAAGGTTTTTTATGTCATTGGCTTTGTAAGAGTGTAGTCAGGATCATGGTTAAATCAATGTTTCTCAAAGCCACAGTTGATATTGTAAAAAGCAGAACACTTGAAAAGAACAATAAATCGACATCAGTCAAAGCATCCAAACACCTGGTGCTTAGTGGCACACATGTAGAAGTTGAAATCCACCTCCTTTCCAGTTAATAACATCCCCTGGGCAGACACGAGAAACAGAGCCTGTTGAATGTATGCATGCATTTAAAGATTGTTTTATTCATTTTCTGCTGCAGATGGTTTGTCTCAAGATACTTCTTGTTAAGAAAGAACAGGGGTTGGCAGGGTGATTTAAATACAAATGCAAAGGGAAAGAGCACAGCTCTGCAAGGAGCAAAGAACATTTAGACTCACAATATTTTCAGTAGGAAAATGGATTTTCAAGTGGTTACATTAAATAAAATAAACATCAGGTAACAGCTTCCTTTTGGTGGATAAAGAGGAGTTTCATGGTTTAGAATAAATAAATTGTTTGGGTTCATTTGTTAGGACTGTGATGTTTAGACTATGAGTTATTTAGTTTAAATCAGATATAGGTTTTCCTTTCCTTTTCTTTTGTGTCAATTAATTATCTATGAACTTTGCCTACCTTTCCAAGAAGTATTTCTACTCACCAACTATAGAAGATTCTCAAAAGGGTGTAATATCATCAGGCACTATAGAATAGCTAGCCATTGCCCTTTATGTGGTAACATTTAAATGAAGTTGTATTTGTTCAGGGCATTTTAAAATGTATTGTCTGTCAGGATCAACCATGTTCATAGTTAAATCTACACTGACATCAATTTTCTGAAACAATCTGGTTAGCGCAGCTGAGAAACACAAAGGCTATTTCCCCTCAAACAACCCCAGACCAAGGCTGTACTCAACTCAGACAAGATAGTTTAGGTTTTGGCTGTATCATTGATAATCTCTGACAATGGTGCATTTTCCCACCCACTCTGTGGCATCAAGCTATAAACACAGCTGCCATTTGCAGAACTTCAGAGAATAGTTTCAAGATTGCCGTAATCTGTGTTTTCCCAAGTTTCCATGCCAATTAGATCCAAATAAAATGTAAATCTCTTTGTTTTCAATAAGGTTGATTTCATTCTTGGACAACAACTTTTATTCCCATTGTGTGGGGATCTTAATAAAGTGCTGGTTTGATGTCGGCAAAGCTTGTTACTATTCCAGGGCATTCTTCTTACTATTCTTCATTGTTAGGTCCTCATTCATCTTGATCTTGTAAGACATATTAAATTCCCTACTCTAATAGGAAAATCTGGATGTAATCTAAATTATGGAGACTCATTCTGAATAGAGTATAAGTAACTCAGGACTTAAAATGAAAAATAATCAACTTAGATATTTTAGATGCCATTGAAAATCAGTACCTCAAATGTGTACTTTCGAAGGAACCAGACCGGTTTCTGTCATTTCACACTGTTATTGTTCTTTGCCTTCTTAACATTCTTTTTATTTAGAGAACATTTTGCTTTTCTTGTTTATTCCACGTTATTTGCTAATGTAGAAAATCAGGTGTTTTATTCAAAGTTTCCTGGTGAAAAGGCTGGGTACTATTAATGATGATAAGTGGTTAAGAATCTCCAGCTTGTTAGGAATCAGGGTCTCACTGGTGATAAGTAGAGAGAAAACATGGCAAGGGGGCATAAAAACAAGTAGAAGCTATTACAAATATTCATTTGTGCAACAGAAAAGGTGCAACAGAGAATATGATACAGGAGATTTCAAATCCCCAATTGAAATTCATGAAAACTCCCCAAAGTTGAGGTCATAGGAAAAAACAGGACAGAAGCAGCATTTCAGTAGATGATCTGTGAATGGTAGCTTCTGCTCTATTTAAGAAACAGGCACATTGCTTTCAGTTTAATTATTTCTAAATGTTAACATGTGAGAGCTAGTGTTTGTAAGAGTGAGAAAAAGCTTTGCAAGTGTTTGTGGTGGTGATTAACCATCAGGGCTTTCTCTGTGTGAACAGTTATTTTCAACTAAAAGGATAATTTCAGAGACAATTAATCACAGAGTATTAAAATTAATCTGAATATTAGCCAATTCATCCAGGAATCCAAGGACAATTATCAAACTAACTTCAAAAACAGGCTAATTAGGCTTCTAAAATATAATTTAAATATTTACTTTGTTTACTGAAAATATACAGAAAAAATTATGCTTAAAAATACCATTGACAAAATTTTTACCAGTTTCTGCGTCATGTTTGAAATATTAGGAAGTATTTTATATTTTGACAAATGTTTGGTAGTTATCTCTTAACATTCTGTGAAATTGAATGAAAAAATTGTTCAAAATCCCAGTACATCTATGGACAAAAGATTTATGAAATTTCTATTTGATGGAATTTAGTAAATGCAAAATGTCTATAATATCCTTGTAATTGCTTTTATGTTGCAGCGAACTTCTCGACCAACGAGAAAGAACAACCACCACACGAGGATTCTTCTCAGATCACGCTTTAATTGAAGTGCCTCTTGGTTGAAGGAGAGCAGGAAGCGAGGGGCAGGAAGTAAGGGGCGCCGAGAGCATTAAAGCAGCAGCTTATATAGGGACTAGGCACATGGGTCGCCCTTTGATTGGCTGCCACCATCAGCTGACACCAGACTGCATCGGGATAGGCCCAAGGACCCTTATCCACCGCGCATGCGGGAAGCGGGGGACACGCAGCTCCCAAAGGCATAGCCAAATATGGAGTTGTTTATTTCCAACAAGACAGGATGTAGGCGCCATCTTATAATGGCGATCCTGTCCAGCTCCCTACATTATGTAATCCACAAAACATGATTTCTCCAAAGTATTTGGTGAAACATATTTAATGATTTCTTTTGACAACACTATTGGACAAATAGACATTAGTTTTTAAACTATGTTTTATTTTAATTACACGTGAACGTATGTGTATGGTATGTGTGTGTGTATGTGCATGTTTGAGTAATATGGCCTTGAGGTCCAGAAGATGGGCACTGAATCGCCTGTTTCTAAGGTGTCTTGACGTGTGCATAGGACCTGGGCTCAAGACCTCTGCAAAAGCCATAAGTGGTGCTCTTAATCCAGCTTTCCAGCTCCAAATAAATATTTACTAAGTAGTATTTTAGAAATAAAATTTTTTATAAACTTTCCAAGGCCTGCTAACATAACCCTGCTAAATCTGCCTCTCATTCACAATGTATCCGACTTTCCCTTGTTCACCAGGCTTCTCACTTACTTGGCAAAGATGCAGAGATCTTTCTACCTTCAACCTGCTCTTGGGTTGATATTTACTGCTATGCTTTATATCGGCTAGGTTGTCTCCTGATTTAAATCTTTTCTCAGATGTCACATTGCTCATGACCTAAGCCTGACAATTCCCCTTAAATGTTACACAGTCCCCTGTGGTCAGTTCTGCCTTCTTTTGTCTCCTGCTCTAGTACCCTCTTAACACTTGCCGCCTTCTTCCCACCACAGCACATTTTAGGTTTTCTTTATCTGTTTTGTATCGATCACAGTTGAGATAAATAAGGCCTCCGCTCTTGTTTCCCATTGCCGACGCAGAGTCAAGAAAGTTTCACTATTAATCATCCAGTCACTATATTTTTCCAGTGGATTAGATCCATGTATGCAATACAATCACATACAATGACAAAGGCTCAAATACGTATTTGCTTAATTGGGGAAATGAAGTTAAAAACTGCAATTCCTGTCAACAAAGACAACCTACTGGCAAGAACGTAGAAAAAAACCACACCCTTATTGTTTATTGGTCTATGGGAATTATATTAGAAGGTGATGCTAAGAGAACAGACAAAAAGAAAGCTCTGCCTCTTCTGTAGTTGGGCAGAAACAACGCAGTCCACACATCTCTCCGGACTAACCATGATTAGTTTTTAAGTTAACGGACTTGACAGCACCATTTGTCACACTTGGTTTAGCCAAGACTCACCTGGTAATTGAGGTGGTGACCTGTGTTTGCTAATTGGCTTCACTGAAATGAAAACCAAATTTGTTTACTTATGACATGGGAAGTTTGTCACAGGGGGGCTAGAGAAGCTGCAGATGTTACCCTCCTGTTCCCACAGAAACTGGCAAGCAGAGGTGGGTCACATTTCATGATTGTACTGCAAAGAACTTATTTTCAGGTCCTTTAAACGAAACATAAGAAGTTACGACTATAAGGATTTTAACATAAATGGCATAGAAGTAGTAATTCTAGATAATTAGTTAGATAGTTCGTTTGTTTTCTATATTTGAGATAGGGTCTTTCTACATATTTCTGGCTGTTCTGGATATCAGTGTAGACCAAGGCTACATAATTATCTGTGTCTAATCATTTAAGAACTCATGTTAATTCTATATCCCATTAAATTGGGATATTTATTTTCTTGACCTTCAATTTTTATTTTCTAAATATTAATTCTCTTTCACATGTCTAATTTGTAAAAATTATCCAAAAATGTTGATCGTCTCTTTGTTTGAATGATGTTTTCTTATGCAAAGATTTTTAACTTCATGAGGTCCTGTATGTCAATTTTTTTTCTTGATGCCAGTGCTGCTTGTTCAGAAAAACCTTGTTTTGAAAGTTCTTCTCTGTGCCATAAGATCAAATATATTTCCTATTTTCTCTTCTTTGAGAGGCAGGTTATTTAGTCTTATGTTGAGATCTTTGATCCACTTACTGTTCAGGTCTGTGCTGTGGCAGGGAAATAAATAACACTTGAATTCTTTTACACCAAGCTGATCAGCTCGAGCAGCACCATTTGTAGAAGATGTTGTATTTTCTCTGATGCGAATTTTTCCTTTTCTTTTTCTTTTTTTGTCAAAATAAGGTGTCTGTAAGTGTGTAGAGTCAGATGCAGTTCTTGAATTCTATTCTATTGATCAACATGTCTCTTTTTATACCAAGATTTTTCTGTTTTACAACCATAGATGTGTATTTTCATTTGAAATCTGTGATAGTGATTAACTCCAGCAGTTCTGTGATTATTCAAGAATGTTTAAGTATTTTTAACTTTTTCTTTGTATGAAATTTAAGATTATTTTTTTTACATTTATATGAAAATTTATGTTGGGATATTGCTGGGAATTTCATTGTCTATGTAGGTTGCTTTTGA
This sequence comes from Microtus ochrogaster, assembly GCF_000317375.1. NCBI lineage: Eukaryota > Metazoa > Chordata > Mammalia > Rodentia > Cricetidae > Microtus > Microtus ochrogaster. The sequence continues at coordinate 34,546,560 of NC_022021.1, read as the reverse complement.
AAAAATAACCACCTTGTTATTTATGGCTAACCAATCATCAAACCCCTAAAAAAGTTATTTGAATTCAGATTTTCCCATTAATGTTATTGTGCTTATATCATGTTGACTGAAAGAAAGAAGAGCTCATTTTATTTTAATATAATATGCAAATGAATATGTGTAACTATTCTGTAGTTTTAATTTTGCTTGTTATCATCCTGTCATGAATTAATGCACCACTTTCAGTAGTGAATTCAAACTTAGTTAGTTACTCTTATTCGTGATAATCTTCAGCATGCTAATATTCTTCTAAACAGACAAGCAATGTGTTTATACATTAGAACCTTGAGGGTATGTGCTGTTAATTACACATGCCTAGTGGCTGACATGTGATTAATTACAAGTGGGAAATCTATTCTTCAGGTGACTAGAAACTCCATCTACTTGTCAATGCTTATCTTTTCCAGCATGTATTATCCCACAAGATATGAGGGAAAAGAATTAAAGGTACACTGTGAAAGAGATGAAAGAAAAGCCTGAAATTTTGACAATTATTCCTAAGTATTTTAAATGTTGATATCAAACACTTGAGAGAGTAAGACTCTCAGGAAACTACCCACCTGATTCTTGGTAAGTGTTGAACCTGAATTACACCCTCATGAGAAATTAATGCTACAGAGTTTAGTTAAGGCACCATAAGTGTTTATATATTGTACAGTATGAAATAAGAACAAGGAATTTTTGTGTAAGAGTATCGGCTTTCACTCAATTTCCAAACAGGCAGTTTAGAGTTCAGTTTGGATTTCAGTGTTGGGAACAATCTTTCATACAGAGTTTTTGTTTCCTAATCTTTATTTTCTTATTTTATTTTGTATATATGGGCATGTTAACTGCATGTATGCTTATACACTCGTAGACCTAGTGCCTGGGGACTCCAGAAGGAGGTGTTGGATTCCTTGAGAGTGGGATTAGAGATGATTGTGGGGTACTGTGTGGGAAATAAGCTAAGGTTCTTTTAAACAACAGGTAATGCTCTCATTTACAGATCCATCTCTCTAGTCCAAGCATGGAATGTTTTATCCAAACAGATTGAGTCTGTTCTTCTGTTTAACTCACTCATAATTTTTTAATTTGTTAGACAATAATTTCTAAGTTTCTGTTATCAAGCTCATGTGCTTGATATGTGCTCATATTTAATTCACTGTATTTCCATAGTGAAAATAGAAAAATAAATTAACATTTCTAGATCAGTATTATTCTAAATGACTGTCCAAAGCCTACATAATGAGTTAAGCAAAGAACCTTTTTTTGTAAAAATTGACAACCCATCTAAGTTTTCCACAAATTCAAATGATATATATGTTCATTTATTTACTTTTGATTATTTTTTTATCTGGGGAATAATAATTGTATCATTTCTCTTTCAAAACTCAAAACCCACTCAAATACATCTGTTTCATCTCTTTTAAATCCATGGCTCCTTTTTTACTGTTAATACACACATACATGATAATATAAATGTTTATATGATACAGATTATATTAAATACATATATGCCTGTAAAACAATTATATATGCTTTGCATATATAAATTATAACTTACTCAGTCTACATAATACAATTTATATGCAAGTGTTTCAGGGCTGTCCTTTTGACGTTGGAAAACCAATTTGTTCCTCTTCTGTTGGTAAGCCTATATCTCCTACTCTGAATATTCCTTGATTGCTTTTAGCTCTTTGTGCAGAGTGAAAGCCCCATAGGCCTTTCTTTGTCTATTGTTGCATGTCTATTAGTGTAATCATTGTCTAACTCATGTTTAGGCTGTTATTCTGGAAAGAATTTATGCTACAGATCCTGACACTTCTAGGAGACATAATCTCTCTCTTCCACACACAAAAGAAAACCTCTTTCATTTTCTCACCCTTGTGATCTTAATGCCCTCTACTCCCAGCAATATTTTCTGAACCTTAGATGTGGAAATTGTTTTGTACATGTATCCATTGTGAAGAGGTTTCACAATTGTACATGTTGATTTGGTGCAGTTTACTTTAATTATCTTCACCTATTGCAAAATATTTTTTCCTAGATAAAGGTTGATGACTACACTTACCTGTGGGTATAAGGAGAAATATAATAAGAACAGTCAAAAAACTGTACTTTTCTACTAAAATGGTTACAGCCTTTCTCCCATGATCCCTGATTTAACTAGCTTTGGATATTTGCCTTGGTTTCTAGTGCTAGTAATGTGGCTCATTGGTTCCTTAGCTCTACAGAAGGTTTCTAGTTTGAGGATGTCCCACTCATCAGTTGGTTTTAATTCCCAGGCAGATTGACTATAACTAAGGAAGTTTTTTTCCACAAATATATCATGAAAATTATTGCTAATATTTTCTGCCAGCTGTTTCAGGTTTCACATTATGTATTTGATCAAATTTGAATTCTTTGGTTTTGTGTTTATAAGTTAATAGATAAACATATAATTTAATAATTCTATATGTATACTATCCAGTTTTCCCAGTACTATTTGTTGAAGATTATTTTTTTTCTCCCAGCTTAAAGTTGTTGTTTCTTTGTCAAATATTAAATGTATGAAATTATATATATTTACGTTTGGGCCTATGAATTTGTTGCATTGGTCTACACATCTCTTTTTGAATCTATAATATATAGGTTTTATGACAGTTACTCTGATATATTTCTTAAAATCTGGAACTGTAATTAATTCTTCTAGTATTGTTCTCTTTGCTCAGGATTGTTTGGGCTACATGGAGTCTTTGATTATTTTATATGAGTTTTAGAGTAGAGTTTTCTATTTTTATGTATTAGATGGGTATTACAATTGGAATTGCATTCGATCTGTGATAGCTCTTTGTAAAGTGGTCATTGTAACAATCCGTGAATATAAGATGCACTTACAGTTTCTTGGATCTTTATCAATCTCTTTTGTTCAGAGCTTAAAGTGTTTGAGATCCTTTTCTTCCTCGGTTAAGTTTGTTCCTAGATACTTGGTTTTCTTTGACATTACTATGAGTGGAAGAATGATCATTACCTCCTTTTCGGTAGGTTTGTTGTTGACATTTAGAATATAGCTGTGAGTTCATCATATATAGCTATTATTATGTTGAGATACGTTCTCTCAACACCTATATTTCTTATTTCATTTCTTATGTAAGCTTGCTGGATTTTGTCAAAGGATTTATGTTCACATTTGTACTTGAATTAAATTTGTAGATTATTTTAGTTACTAAATTAAGTACATTGAACCATACTATTATTTTATAGTTCAAGAGATAAGGTCAGATTTATCACGGTTGGATAATCTTCTTAATGAATGTTTGATTGTGATTCCTCTCTGTATGCTGTGAATAAGTTTCATTACCACTGGTTATTAAAGAACCTATTTCGACCTGTGGCTTAGTAGAGTAAAACCAGGCAGGAAATCCAAACAGAGATACAGAGAGAAAGTAGGCAGAGTCAGCGAGATGCCATGTATCAGTAGAAGGAGAAAGATGACCGTCATCAGCCACCAGCCAGAACCTTACTGGTAGGTCAAAGCCTCATGGCGATACACAGATTAACAAAAATGGGCTAATTTAAGATGTAACTGTTAACTAAACCTATGCCTAAGCTATTATCTAAACAGTGTTGTAATTAACGTCGTTTCTGTGTTATTATTCGAGTCTGAGCTGATAGGAGACGAATGAGCAATCTCAGCCTACATAAGTTTGTATTCTGTGTGCAAGTACTTCATGGAGCATTTTTGTGTTATGTTGGTCGGGGGTTTTCCTTTTTGGTGTATCCTTCCTTTGTTTAGGTGTTAGAGTGATAATGGCTTCAAAAAAGTTTGAAGTACTTATGTTTCTAATGTTTGTTTTGTTTCTCTGGATATTGTCTATATTAGAAATATTCCCAGTGTTGCTGAGTAAAGTATGTATTTGTTGGTGATAAGGTGTAATATTTTCTATTTTCTTAATATGTTACATACACTTGATGTATAAAGTCAATTAATTTTCATGGTTCTCTGTTTAGCTTTGTCCAGATTACCTGTCTATTGAAGAAAATAGAGTATTCAAATATTTTAATATCAATGAATTTATGTTATATGTGTCTTTGAGTCCACCAGAACTTGGTGAATTTATATTTTGGATAGTAATATTTTGATTAACTTTTCACTAAGGTTGAATAAAATATCACTTTTATCTCTTTTGATTAGTTTTAATTTCAAATCTGTTTTGTCAATTATTAGACTAGTGAGATCTTTGTGCTTTCTGGTCTTATTTGACTGTAGTATTCTGTCAATCCCTTTTCTCTAATTCAGTGTATGTATTCAAAGCTAACATTATTTTTGTAGACAAAAAAATGGGTTTTCTTTTTTTACCTATGTGGTCAGCCTGTGACTTTTGAGAAAAAAATTGATATTTAAACTTAGTATTGAAATGTGTGGGTTAATTGGGGTCACCAGGTTTCGATCTTTGGTAGAGATGTCTGTGTCTTCAGTGGTACTTTGCGTTTTAATAATTTTGACTTTGTATTAAATTTTTGCAATCTCAGCTGTGTTCATTCCTCTATTTATCCTAAATAATATTGCTTCTTATATATTCTTTAGGCTTGGTTTGTTGTATATAATTTTCAGGCTGTTTATATTCTGGATTTTTTTCTTGTTAAGTTATGAGGGATAGTGTTGCTGACTATTTCTAGTCTAGGGTAAAAGTCATAATCTTTTCAGACTTGAAATGCTTTGTTTTAGACTCTTCTGGCTTTCAGAGTTTTCACTCAGATACCAGCTGGTGTTTTGATGGATTTTCCTGTGCTGTTCAATATATTATCTCTGTTATGCATATGCAGTATTTTAACTATAATACGCCTGAGTGATTTTCTTCTCTGGCCTGCTATACTTTGATATTGTATTCTTAGTGTATCTGTATGGCCATGTTTTTTCTTAGTTTGAGGAAGCTTTTTTTTTTCCATGATCATGTTGAAGATTCAATCTATGTAACTGAAAGGAATAATCTCCTTTATATATATAATTGTAATTCAATTTTTGTTTTGTTTTTCCTGTCCCCCATAAGTCCTATATGTTCCTTTCATGTGTTTTTAAGTATTATTCATATTTCTTGTTGATTTCATCTAGATAAATGTTTCTTAACGCTAATAATGTTGTGACCCTTTAATATTGTTTCTCATGTTTCTTGGTGATGCCCAATCATTAAAATTATTTTATCACTACTTCATTAAGTATAATTTTTCTACTGTTACAAATTCAAATATATATATTGTTGAAATAAGAGCAGTGGGGCTGCGTCCCCAGCACCCGGCCGCCTGCATGGCTAGCATTATACCCGAAATAATTACACGGAAACTGTATTCTTTTAAACACTGCCTGACCCATTAGTTTCAGCCTCTTATTGGCTAGCTCTTACATATTGATCTAACCCATTTCTATTATTCTATGTAGTCCACGAGCCAGCTTACCAGGAATGATCTTAACTTGCATCTGTCTGCAGTGGGACAATCATGGCGACTCTCTGACTCAGCTCCTTTCTCCCAGCATCCTGTTCTGTTTTCTCCGCCTACCTAAGGGTTGGCCTATGAAATGGGCCTAGGCAGTTTCTTTATTAATAAGAAATCATTCCCACATCAATATATACAACTTCCAAAGGGAATGTGACACACAGGTTAAGAACCAATGGTCTAGCTACTCCATAATTGAAGCCTGATGTTTTATCATCTGCTTGACTCATGCTGCTTATAAGGATTTCCTTTAAATTATCTAGTTGAGTTTTTGGTTTTTCACTTCTTTATCCATTTCATATGTCCCTGTCAATGTTTCTGTTTCTGGATTGAATTCTAAATCTCATATACTTGATTGTCTTCAATTAATTCCATTAGGTTTTCATTTGTATTACTTAAGCATCTCTCAGGCATTTATTCTCTTTAAAATTCTTTCTCTTTAATTTCTTTGTGTTATTTCTTCATGCCTACACTGATTCCTTGAGTATTTGATAAAGTTTATGATTGTTCTCTTAAATTCTCTTTTACATAGTTCATCTAGGATCACTATCCTTAGTGATACTAATAACTTTCATAAAAATGTTACTTCTTACTTGAAAGTAAATAGCAAACAATTAATAGTATATACTGCCTTACTTGGAAAAGTTATGATTAGAATTGAACATAAAATTACTGGAAAAAATGATAGTGAAATTTTTGTTAACATAAACTGAAAGTACCATTTTATATCATGTCCCTTGCAGTAACACATGGGGTCTTCAAAGACGGCCAAGTGTTTACAGATCCTTGCAGCTCATTCAGAGAATCTGAGTTCAGTTCCCTGTACACACATACTGGCTCACAATCATCCATAACTCCAGTTTCTGGGAATCTGATGCTCTTTTATGAACTTCTTCAGCACCACGCAGTCATTGGGTATGGGCTAGTCAATTTACAAGTTCTTCCTGAAGGATACAGTTTCTTCTGTTTTCAGCATTCTTTAGTTGTCTATAGTTCCTTGTGTTAAGATTGTGAATTCTAAAAAAAAAAAAATCATTGTTTTGAAAGTACTTCAGGGTGTTTTGAAAGAAATTTCTATATGTAAAGTGGTTGTAAAATACACAAATAAGAATATACCCTGATGTGGGATTCCCCAGTGTATGCTGTGAACACCATTGGTTGATAATGAACTGTCGTGGACCTGCACAGGGAATAGAGGTAGGTGGGGAAAATGAAACTGAATGCTGGGAGAAAGAAGGAGGAGTTAGAGAGAACTCATGTAGCCCCGTCAAGAGACAGACACCACAATTTTAGCCAGTGAGCCACAGCTACATGGCGATACACAGAATAATAGTAAACTCTATGTTTTATTCCTTTTTATTTTTGTTTCATAAGCTTAAATGTCATTTCTACTTCAATATAATGATGAGATGCTCAAATGCAATGTATGTTAGGACTCTACTAGTTAACACTGCTAAATAAAACAACACTACACAGTATCTGATCTACATGGAAGTGGATGATGTATCCTTGAAAGGCATTGTGTGTGGAATTAAAATAAAGTTTCCTACCATAAGGCTAGTTGGTGAAGAAGTAGTGTTGACAGAGCATAAACAATTCAAACTGAAGGAAACAAAACACTGAATGCAGTGATTCATTGGTTCATTAAGTAGAGAGAAATAGAACAGTCTCCTTGACTGATGATATCTCCCGGACAGTATCTTTGAGCTTAACAAACTTCAAAAAAGTGAGCATTCAACTAGTGAGGATGAATGCAGATTTCAAAGGCAGAAGAAGACTGGAAAGTGTTAGAAATGACAAACAAAGCAGTTTTCTGCACTCACTCTGCTCTGGAAGCTACTCAGAATAAAAGAGTCCATGTAATAATTTACTCCTAACAAAGACAACAAGTAAAAATAGCAATGATGCTGTGAACTGCAATAAAGGAGCTTCATGCTGGGTAAATATTGTTGATGTTGAAAATGACAGTTGGGGATTTCAGGAGAATGATTTGTGTTCAGGAAGCCTGTTAGCTTAAGTCTAGAACCTTAAAAAAAACATGTTTTCCAAGATTCATTATAACCCTATATTTCTGTGAAAAAAATATATTTGGTTTTTTGAGACAGGGTTTCTTTGTAGCTTTTGAACCTGTCCTGGAACTAGCTCTTGTAGACCAGGCTGGCCTCGAACTCATAGAGATCTGCCTGCCTTTTTTTTCCCCAAGTGCTGAGATTAAAGGTGTCTGCCAAGACCACACGGCGAAAATATTTTTAGAAGCCAAGGAAAATGGCACTGGGTTTTGATCCTACTTCATGTTCTGGCTTTGTGGGAGCCTAGCCAGTTGGGATGTTCACCTTCCTAGACCAGGATGGAGGGGGGAGGACTTTGGACTTTCTACAGGGCAGGGAACCCTGACTGCTCTTCAGACTGGAGAGGGAGGGGGAGAGGAGTGGGGGGAGGGGGAGAGGAGTGAGAGGAGGGGGAGGGAAATGGGAGGCTGGGAGGAGGCAGAAATTTTTTTTTCAATAAAAAAAATAACATCCCACCTGACACATGACTTTCTTTCATACTTAAATTATAACAAACTCAAAACCCTGTGATTAAGCAAGCAAAACGTCTACGTCTTTAGCAACAGATGAAATTCTCATGATATAGTCAACTATGACAATATTAAAATTGTTCAAAGAAATTTTGCATATCACCATAGAACCTTCATCTGGCGATAGATGGAGATAGAGATAGAGACCCACATTGGAGCACTGGACTGGGCTCCCAAGGTCCAGATGAAGAGCAGAAGGGGAAGAACATGAGCAAGGAAGTCAGGACCACAAGGGGTGCATCCACCCACTGAGACTGTGTGACTGATGTGTGAATGGGAGCTCACCAAGGCCGGCTGGACTGGGACTGAACGAGCATGTAATCAGACCAGACTCTCTGAATGTGGCTGACAATGAGGGCTGACTGAGAAGCCAATGATAATGGCACTGGGTTTTGATTCTACTGCATGTACTGGCTTTTTGGGAGCCTAGTCTGTTTGGATACATACCTTCCTAGACCTGGATGGAGGAGGGAGGGCCTTGGACTTCCCATAGGTCAGGGCACCCTGATTTCTCTTAGGACTGGAGAGGAAGGGGTAGGGTGAGTGGAGGGAGTGGGAGGGAAATGGGAGGAGGGGAGAAGGTGGAAATGTCAAATAAATAAATAGATAAATAAATAAATAAAACCAACAACAACAACAAAAAAAACCAAAACAAACAACAACAAAAACATCACTTCCAGATTCCTGTATAGGATACCTTGGAAGTGAGTTGTCTTAAATTATACCTAAAAATAAAAGGCCACTTTAGAATACAGTGTTTAAGTTGACATTGTACTGCTGTGAGGTAATATCTTTCTTACATTCTTGTTATATTATGAAAAAAACTTATTAGCTTTTTTCATAAGAGAAATTTTCTTAGGAAAAGTATTGAAGATTTCCTAATATAATTAGAGGATTTTATATTTATTGTGAACTGACATCTCATAAATATCACACTGAGCATTTATCGTCATATGTGTTATTCATAACTAAGAGAAGAAAACAAGCAATTAGCCTCAGAAAAATCTATTAAGCCAAAAGGAAGTTAATACAAAACTCAACTTCATATAGGATTGTACTATATAAAATAAAAATGCAGTTTATTCTTCAATTAAAGTAAATAAATGTGTGGCCAAGAAAACACAAAATAACATCCTTACTTTATGGATTAAGATACAGTAGAAGAGCATAATAACAAAAAAGTTATGTATTTTTATGTAGCTATAAAAGCTAGTGAGTCCACAATATTATAAAACATTATTTGTTGTGATAAATTCATCCCTAAGTAGGGTGATTTAAGGTGTTAAAAACCATCTAAGGCAGTATTAAAAGGGCAGACATCTTAGAGCTTTGGGGCATGGGAAAATGAGCTAAAGTAAACTGATATTGATTTAGCCAATGAAACTAATTACATTCCTTAATAAAATTATTTAAACTATAAATAATTTCAAGACAGTAAAATAAGGACTGCTGTGACAGTATTATGAAAATATGTAAGCAATGCTATTAGTATTCATTTAAAAAGGGATGTGTACTTAAGGCTAGCTGTTCATTTTAATTTTCTTTCAGTCCATGTTGCTTGTTAGGAGTTCCTTACAAATGAAAATCTCCATATTATAGGGAGAAGAATGCTTCATACAAACAAGGAAGTTGATGAGACACATTAGACTCATTTGAGAGGCTCAGAAAATCATGATTTGAAAGTTCCCATTCTGATGATATATAAGCAGTAACATTTTTTGGAGAAGAGGTGATTCTCTGTTGTAGTATCCTACAATTTAGTATCTATGTTGGATGTAATGTTTAGTGATGTAACTGCAACTGAACCTCTCGGGTTCATGTAATTCTTTTGTTCACCGATGTAGACTTGAGAGGAGTCATTTCTTTGTCATCAGAACCATATTTTGGGTCAGTTTGTGTTTTCATAGTCCTTCCCGTGAAAAGTTGCTTAATAATAATCAATGTTGTTGCAACAGCACTATGTTATTTCATATAATGAAGGGAATGTAATAATAACAATTTATTTTTATTGCAAATATTTTGTAATAATAACAATTTAATTTTATTGCAAATATTTTAGCACAATATCCATTTGAAGCATTTTACTACTAAAATAGAAAATGAATTCAAATAAAAATACAATTGTGATTAAAATATAAACTTATATAATGTGTAAGAACTATTTTTGTTATGGAAAACAATGTTTATCATGATGAATATTTTCTCGACTTATATTGATTTCATTTTGTATGGCACAATAAAGTGCTTCATCTAACTTAGATGAAGATGTTCAGATCCAAATACTTATGAGCAGATGAGAACAGTGGCAGGAGAACATTCTGGGACAAATGTTCACATCTAGATCTAGGAAGTGTAACAAGACACTATTAATAATATCTTTCTAGAGTACACATGCTAATGACCCAGTACATCCCACTATTCTCCAAATGT
>NC_022021.1:34503953-34535962 GCF_000317375.1 Microtus ochrogaster | reverse complement strand
TGTGGTTTTGGTATCAGGGTAACTGTAGCTTCATAAAAGGAATTTGGCAATGACTCTTCTGTTTCTATATTGTGAAATACATTCAGGAGTATAGGTATTAGTTCTTCTTGGAAGTTCTGGTAGAATTCTGCATTGAAACCATCTGGTCCTGGGCTTTTTTTCTAAGATATATTTTATATTTCTTTTATTAATTATATTTCATATATTTTGATCATACTCTTTCTGTTTGATCTACTCCTCACAGATTATCATTTTTTCCTACTCATCAAACTTCATGCAAACTTTTCCTCTCTCAAAAAAAAACAAATCAATATCAAAATGAACAAAGAAACAAAACAAATAGATGGACAAAGCAAATCAGAGAGTACACAGAAAACATGGATTCCCTTTTATGTTATACAACCACTCCTGGGCATAAATCTTGGCCAGGATTATAGTTGAAAAACTCAGTCACACTGTAGAAACTTATATTGTTTCCCCAACAGATATCTACTGAAAATAGTTTCTTATTAAAAGGTGAGGCATTTTCTGTACTCATCCATTTCAGTGTTCTGTTTTGGATTGTTTGTTGGACATGTGCAGTTCTTGTACATGACGTCAAAGTCCTTGGGAGTTCATATGTGTATCATTTCTGGTTTTTTTTTCTTTTCTAAAAGATGCTGTTATCTTTAGAGTCATCCACACCTTTAGCTCTTGTTTTCCTAGAACCTCTTTCACAATGATCCATGAGCTTTGGGAAAACTTCTGTGTTGAGTTATACATGACACCTTGGTCTATATTAATAGAGATAAATCATTGTTGGATTTACATACTATGTTTATTTAACAACAAAATAGTAGTAGGTTTTCCCCTAGAACCTGCAATTTGTTTAGCCTTATTTTCCTTACCTGATGGTTTGATGTGGGATTTCCCTTTGTATGCTGTGATTACCATTAATGAATAAAGAAACTGCTGTGGATCTACAGCAGGGCCGAACTTAGCAAGGTCGGGAAAAATAAACTGAATGCAGGGAGAAAGGAGGTGGACTCAGAGAGAAACCATGTAGCCTGCCAGAGACAGACACAGGGAACATTACCGGGTAAGTCACAGCCACATGGCAATACATAGATTAATGAATATGGGTAAAATTAATATGTAAAAGTTAGCCAACAAGAAGCTAGAATCAATGGGCCAAGCAGTGATTTTATTAATATGGTTTCTGTGTGATTATTTTGGGGCCAAGCAGCTGGGAACTAACTAGCAGCCTCCCTCCTACAACGGTTATGTCAGGTATGGGTTTCATGGTGTAGAATAAAACTTCCATCTCATCAGAAAGTAATTATTTACTCCTACAATTTCTGAATGTCTTTTCAGCTTGGTTGTTGTTTGAGTTCACAAGATTCCAGCTTGGTATGATTGACACTGACTTTTCTCTTCCGATGGGTATTGGACATAGCAACATCCAGCACTTTGACTGCTTGCCAGTAGAATGAAACTTGCAGGTCAGTTGCCAGCTTAACTCTAATGTGTTCTTTAACTTGAGTACTTGGATGCCTTAAGCAATAGAGTCTTACTGTGGAGTTCTGAAGAGTAGCAAAGAACAGTAACAATAGCCTGTAATGTTTAGAAGTCTATGAGACCTCATTGCTCAACAAGTCCCAACGAAGTAACCCATTTTTGCTACCAGGCTTTGTGTTTGATTAAATCTGGTGTCTAGTTTCTTGCCCTGCTACATAGCTTTTCTTTATTAATTTCATTCCTTATTCATGTGTTTACACATGTTTTTGAAAGATTCTACAATAGTAGGTTTCTTTGTGAATATTTCTAAAGTTCAAGATTGTTATTTATACTTCTGAATATCCCCTTCTCTACTCCAGCATTCCCCTGTTTCATAACACTGTCTATCTGTTGATCATAAATATCCCCTCAGCTCCTTATCCAAAGAGTCTGGAATGTAATATTAAGTTGGGGAATCATCCCAGCCTCTGGCAGTCATCCATGGAGCTCCAATGGAGCAAAAAGCTCCACCTCAGGCCCCTCCCCCTGGGAGTGGCTTTGGACAAGACTCCAACTGCCAGCCTGACAGTGCTGACCCCTTCCCTTGGGAGGGACAGGACCACTCCCACAGGCTATTTAGGCTCATGCCAGAAAAAGCAACACATGGTATCCAGGGTTTGCATGGGCTCCTCTCCCAGAGTGTTGCATTTATTAAACACAGACATTTTTAATTTGGTCTCATTTGTTTTGATTGGAGTTCTTTGTGCTGGTAGAGAGGCTCGTCGTAAGATTTTTCTAAACAGATGGAGGTCCCAAACATTATCTTATTATTCCTTTTTAATCCTTGATATCAACATGTTTTATCTTTCCTCTGTGACTTTTTTGTGATTTCGTGTCTTCCTTATGCATCCCAAAATATCAAATAGATCTAAAAATTTAGAGCTAACATCTTTAGGTAACAGAAAGCATGATGTTTTATGCTTTATAAAATGATTGCAAATGAACAAAACTAATGCAACAGGAGGGCAGGCCTGGCTCTTTGCTTGAAATTTTATAATAAGAATCTTGCTTTACCATCATAAAAATAATTTTAATGGTGGTATTTCTTCTTTTGCAAGGGTGAAAGTTAATATAATTTGACCTCAAGGCCAAATTGGAAATGAGAAAGAACTTTAAATATCCAAATATTTGCTATCTGTACATTACTCATTTCTTTCTCAGTTTTTTTTTTTTTTTTTTTTTTTGCAAATTATATGTTCAGACATTTGGCATGATTTCATAACTTTCTATAAACCTAACTTAAATTAAAAGCTGTTGTTTTACATTATGAAAATTAAATAGTGGATGCTAGAGTCCAGCTACAAAGGGGTTCAGATCCCATAAAGGAGGTATGGAGTTGAAATAGAAAGGAGATTGGCATGATCTGCAGATGAATCATGATGGCTGCTGCTTTATTTAAAGAAGGCTACACATTTCACACTCTATTAAAGCTTAAAGAATTAAATGGGAATGAGAGAAAGAAGGCTTGTGAGCAGAGATTCAGGGAGCCAGGAATGACCTAGACTAATTAATAGGCACCACAGTCATATGTTAATGGGAAGGGCAGAAATACTCCTTGCCAGAGATAAGGAGAATAACACCCTTCACAGCAAGTAGGCACCTTCTTCAAGTCCCTGAGGAAACGGGGTGGGGGGTTACCTAAATTCTTAACCTGGGCAAAAGGGCTTTTTTGGTAGACCAGACACTCCATTATAGAATATTGAAGGATTATTTTTTGTTGTTTTTGTTGCTTTTTGTTTAGTTTTGTTTATTTCTGGCTTGACTTAATTTATTCAAATAGCTAAAGCTAAAAAATGAGCAAAGACAAAGCTACACAATTGTTACTGTGAACCTGAGTAGATCGTAGGAATTTATAAATCTTGATTATCAGATATACCTTTTTTATGAAGTATATGTTACATTTCTAAATTTTCTAGCTGTGTGGTGCTGACTATGTCAGTAGGCAGAGTTGTCATGCTTATGGTTTCATGGTGGTGGGGATTTTTTTTTTCACATCCAAATCCTTCACTGAAGCCCACACAAAATTTTCTAAAAAAAAAAAAAAAAAAAAAAAAAAAAAAAAAAAAAAAAAAAAAAAAGCATAAGGGAACTTGATAACATGTAGTGAGAATCAATCAAAATGAAAATAAAAAGAGACTTGGGAATTGTGAACTGCACCACTGAAATTCTGGAACTTTTCTAAGCAGTAATGATTGTCATGTGGTCCACGGCAAGTAGAAAAAAATTATAAGATTATGGGAAATGCCAAAAGATTTTGCATAACAACATGAACTGCAATGATATCTTACTGTGGGGTGGATCAGTGAAAAAATGTTGAAGAGACAAAACACTATGCAACAATTCTAATGAAAAATGTAGGTATCAATTTCCATTTTTCCCTCTACATCAATTTTTAGTAATGAAGTGAAACCTTATAAAAACTAATGTAACAATATAAGATATGAGAAACTGAGAGTATTTTACGTATTTAAAATTTCAGGCAGTACTTTTTAATTTATGAAAGTGTTATGGTTAAAAGTAGACTTTATTAATGATTTTCTTATTATTTTTTCAAACCAGTTTTGGATTACAGAAGTTAAATACACATCTCCTTTTTATCAACTTTTAAGACATTTTTGTCATTTAACAGATTCATATATGTATATAGCTTTTTTAAATTCTTATTCCTTTAGATTCCCCTCTTCTTTTTCCCTCCCCCACTCAACCACTTTTTTCTAACAACTCTCTACCATTTGGTATTCCCATATCGTCATATTTGAGTGATGCAAGCACCAAGTTTAACCACATTTTCTTAACTAAGTGTGCTGTGGGAAACAGGCTGGTCATATGACTGCGTAAACTTGAGGAGCCTGACAGCCAGAGCTCTGTCTCTAGAACCTATTGTGGCTGACAATGGGGGCTGACTGAGAAGCCATTGATAAAGGCACTGGGACTTTTTTTATGGCATGTACTGGCTTTTTGGGAACCTAGTCTATATGGATGCACCACTCCCTAAGCCTGGATGTAGGGAGGAGGGCCTTAAACTTCCCACAGGGCAGGGTTCCTGCCCTCTCTCTAGCAGGGTGGGAGAGGGAGGAGGGGATGTGGGAGAGCGGGAGGGGATGAGGGGGGAGGGAAGGAAGTGTAAATAATTGAATGGAAAAATAAAATTAAAAAAAGAAAGAGCAGATGCCCCAATGTTTTTTCTCTGATTTCTGTTGTGTGTCATAGCACATTCTACAACATAGACATCATGTATACATATAGACCAACACATGATAATTTTAGATAAAATAAAATAATGCAAATAATAATTCTTTATATAAGTTTTTGCTCTTCTTGTTGCTATTATGATCAATACAGAAAGAATCTTAATCATAATATTACCAATGGATTATCCAGTACTTTTTTGCACATTTTACTTTAACATAAGCAGAACTATTTCGGGGACACTAGAGAGATGACTTAGCAGCTAAAAGCATTCTGTTCTTTCAGAGGACCCAGGTTCAATTCCCAGCACCCACATTGTGATTCACAATTGCCTTTAAATGCAGTTCCAGAAGATATGATGCCCTATTCTGGCTTTTGCAGGCACCACGTGTGTGCATGGTACACAGACATATATGCAGACAAATCACCTGTAAGTCAGGCTAAAAATGAATATTTAAAAAAAATTAAAAATTAAATAAGGAAATTTAACAAATGCACGTTATAAACTTTAGCCAAATAATTATATTAACAAGTGAGTATTGGTTTGTTTTGTTATAGTATTTTTTAAATTTTTTTTTACAAAAAAATGAAAGGAAAACAAAACTAATAGACTCCCACATATAAGGAAAAAGTAACTCTGTGATTTAATGTGGTTTACATTTTTGAAATTTTCTCACTGGTGAATAAATATCCTTATATTAGTATAACATCACTCCTTCAGCCCATTCAAGACACTCTAGGCCTAGCTCCAGACACACAGTTCACCCATGGGATTTCCCTAGGAACCTTTCCCATAACCAAACAATGTAAATAATAACATTGCCTCTGTTTGGAAACATTCTGTACCAACCAATAAATATTATATCCAGTTCTTCAAATTCAGCACATACAGACAAATATGACTAGGTAGATCCTGCAGCTAAGTTGGGAAGAAGTAAGAGTAGTAGAAGAGAAAAAACAGATCTTTGGCTAAAGCTCTTCAGAAAAAGTTCAAATTTTTTTTTATGAAATAGCAAATTCTTCCAGAAATTGAATTTTGTGAGTGGACTAAGTAAATACTTGTTTTTAGATCTATTTTGGAGAGAAATACACAGAAACACACTCACAAAAGCACAGGCACAAGCAAATGTGTACACTCAGGCAGTCCCCATTACTACAGTTCAAAAATGTTTCTAATAATGAACAATCATCTGATTAGTGAGTCAGAGAAGGAAGTCTTCTATTTGCATAATAGTGCACCTAACAAAGAAAATTCAGCAAAAACTGTATAATCAACCAAAAATTTTGTTTTTCCTTTCAATGCAGACTAACAAACTTCTTCGGTTTTTCATTTTCTTCTTTCATTCAGTACATCCCAACCACAGCCTACTTTATGTCCAATCGTTCCGGTTCTTCCCCAACCATCCTACTTTTGCAGATCCACTGTTCTTCCATTTCCCTTCAGAAAATGGAGGCCTAGCAGGGCTATCAACTGAGCACAGCAGCAGAGGATAAAATAAGACTCGACACAAACAGTCATATCAAGTCTGGAGAGGCAATTCAGTAGGAGGCACAGGATTCTCGAGCAGACAAAAGAGTCAGAGGCATCCCCACTCCCACTGTTAAGAATCCCACAAAAACTCCAACCTAAACAACAATTGCATGTATGCAGAGAGCCTGGTGCAGACCCACGCAGGCTCTCTGATTGTTATGAGACCATTGTTCATTCTGTGAACCCTGTTCTCTGGTTTTCTCAAACCCTCTGGCTCCTACAATCTTTCCACCTTCTCTTTGAAAGATTTCTCCACACTCAGGCTAATGTTTGCCTGTGGGTCTCTACATCTGTTCCCATTTATTTCAGAATGGCAACTGGGCTAGGTACCATCTATAAGGATAGCAGAAGGCAGAATATCATCAGTTTACTGACTTTTTTTTTTTTTTTTTTTTTTTTTTTTTTTTTTTTTTTTTTTTTTTTTTTTTTTTTTTTTTTTTGCCAGTTGTGTTTTGCTCAATCTCAGGTTTCAGTGCCATCCAGCTTCTGGTTCCTGGACATCCAACATGCTGTTTTAAGCAGTGTTGGGAATGGGCTTCCTCTCCTGTATGAGCTTTAGGTTAGACCAGTCATTGGATGCGCACTAGCACAAGCTCTGAGTCACCATTGCCCCAGCACATCCTGCAGGAGGGATGTCTGTTAAGGTGGCTAGGTTGCTGTGCCGGTCCCATTAGAATCCTTGCTTGGTGAGAGAGGATGATGCTTCAGGCTTCTTATCCTCCATTACTAGAAGTCCTTGCAAGGTCACCCTCATATGTTCCAGCATGTTTCTATTGCACCAGATCTTCATATCGCCAGCCAAATGACCCCCAATTACAGTCATCTCTCCCTGTACCTTCTCCTACTGTCTTTCCCTCCCACACTGATCGCTTCTGTTCCCACGTTTTTGCAGTCCATCTGTAAAATCTATTCTATTTCCTCTTCTCAAGGAGATGCCTGTGTCCCCCTAGAGTCCTCTTAGCTACTTAGCCTCTCTGGGTCTGTGGATTGTAATATGATTAGCCTTTGCTTAATAGCTAATATTCACTTACAAGTGAGTAAATATCATGTTTGTCTTTCTGGATCCACGTTGCTTCACTGTGGATAATTTTTTTTCTTGTTCCATCCAGTTATCTGTAAATTTTGTGATGTCAGTTTTTTAAACAGATGAATAATACTTTATCGTGTATTCTTTATCCATTCTTTGCTTGTGGGACATCCAGGTTGTTTTCAGGTTGTTTTGTGTTTCTGGTGATCATGAATGAAGTCACTACAAATATTGTCGAGCAAGTGTCTTTGTGGTAAGACAGAATGCTTTTCGGTATATGCCCCAAGTGATATATCAGAGTCTTGAGGTAGATGGATTTCCAATTTTCTGGGGAAGCATCATATTGATTTCCATAGTGCTATGTGAGTTTTCACTCTTACCATCAATAGAGGAGTGTTCCTCTTCTTTAAATTCTTCCTAGTACAAGCTTTCACTTGTGTGATCTTAGCCATTCTGACAGGTGGTACATCAAAGTACTTTTGATGTCAGTTTCTGTATCTGCTTCCATCAGGTACTGGATGAAGCTTTTACGATGACAGGGTAGTCACCAGTCTGACTTCAAGAGAAGGTCAATTCAGGCACCCTCTCCACTATTACTAGGGCCGAGCTCCAGGAGTCCAGTCGAAAAGGGGAAAGAGGGATTATAGAAGAAATGAAAGGGAGTCAACATCATAACAGAGAAAGCCACAGAGAGAGATGACCCTAACTTTTGGGATTTCAGGTACACTAGACAGACAGCTGGGGAGCCTAGATAAGACCAAACTTGAACCTCTACCTGTGGGCAACAGTCGTGAAGCTTAGTCTGATTGTGAGACCCCTGACAGTGGTACCATGATCTATCTCTGGTGCATGATCTGGCACTTCAGATCCCATTCTATATGGTGGGATGTCTTTAGCAACCTTGATGCAGTTGGGAGGGGCTTGGTTCTGCCTCAGCTGTTACCTCCCCTTAAGCTTCCTGAAAAGTGGATGAGGGATAGGCAGGGGAGAAATCAGGGAAAGCAGGAGGAGAGGAGGGAGGGAGATGGAAATGTGGTTGGTTTGTAAAATGAATAAAAATAAATAAAAAAGAAAAAAGGTAGTTTTGATTTTCATTTCCCTGATAGATGTTAAACATGTCTTTGCATATTTCTCAGCCATTTCAGATTCCTCTATTTTGAATTCTCTTAGACTGTACCCTATTTTTAATTGTATTATTTGATTTTTGGATGTCTAGTTTCTTGAGTTCTTTATATATTTTGGATTCTAACCCTCTACTGAACACGGTATTGGTGAAAATCTTTTCCTATTTTGTGGGCTGCCATTTTGGCTATTGACACTGTCCTTTGCCTTACTGAAGATGTCAGTTTCCTCAAGCCCCATTTAGTAATTCTTGATCTTAGCGGCTCTGCTATTGGTGTTTTATTTATGAAGTCATTGTCTGAGTCAATGTGTTCAAGGATTTTCCCCATTTTCCCTTCTATCAGGTTCACTGCATCTGTTTTTATGTTGAGGTCTTTGATCCACTCGGACTTGGGTTCTGTGCAGGGTGATAAATGTGGATCTATGAGCATTCTTTTACATGCAGACATATGGTAAGACCAGCACCATTTGTTGTAGATTCTTTTTTTTTTCCATAGTGTATTTCTGGCTTAAATCGGGTGTCCATAGGTGTGTAGATTCATATGTTCATCTTCAATTCAGTTGTTCAATGTGTCTTTTTTCTCAATAACATACTTTTTATTACTATATCTCTGTAATACAGCTTGAAATCATAGATTGTAATATCTCTGGAAGTTCTTTTATTGTGCAACACTGTTTTTGTTATTCTGTTTTTCCCCTTGTGAAATTGAATACTGTCCTTTCAAGGTTTGTAAACAATTCCACAAAATATTTGTATCTAAAACTTTCCTGCTGAAATCAGATTTGTGTTTAACGTTACACTTATATCATTTATGAAAATCACACCAATACTACTTATAAAAACCTGGCATTAGACAAATTTAATCATTATCATCTGTTATTTCTATGTCAAAGTTTAACATGAAGTAAATGGCTATGCTTTATACAAGGGAAATCATGTAGATTGCCTTTCGCTTTTATTTTTATATTTATTTCTAGGTCTAATTTACATCTTAAACGACAAGGATCTGCCAGCAGTGAAAGAAATGGCACTCAAGTAATACAAATTTAAGTTGTTCTTAGTTAAAAGAAAATAAACCAACCAACTAAACAAACAAACCAAAAAATTTAGCAATAGAGACAAAAGAAAGGAAGTAGTATCTTTTAAACTATTTTACTACAATTAAATCCTAATTTTTATCTCTTATCTAAGCAAGGTTCACATTAAACGGATTTTCTTAAGTGTGCTAATAAGAAAGTATTGGGCTAGAAGTTAAGTCAACTGTCAGCTAAAGCACCTCCATTCAAAAGTGTGAACAGGAATGCTGTATTTGCTTTTCTTAGGTTTCCTGGAGACAGTCACCTTGGCGAGTTTGAGTTAAATTGTTTCCAAAGTGCTCTTGCTGAAGTTTAAGAACAAATACAATTACCTATGCCTAACTCTTCTCTGAAAACAAACAATGGCTGCTAAATGAACCAACCTTAATGAAAATACTTTCCCAAACATGGCCTAAAGGGGATCTACCTTTAACCTTAATGAGCATATAATTACGAAGTATCCCCCAGAATCAAAGAAAGTAGTGGCCACCTGTGCAGCCTGGGCATGGGGAAGAGTGTGATGCTTGACCCAGGTGAGCAGGTATTTGTTAAATTGATTTGTTGTTTTGTTTAATCCCTCTTTAGGGCATGACCAACCTTTCCTTTCCAGTCATGTCTTTAGGGGATGACAAATCCGATATTCTTCTTCCTGGCTCTTACTCCAGAGACAGCTCAGTGATTACAGAGACTCTTGTATGCATACAAGAGAAAATCAATTATACAGCTAGGAAAGGATCTCTTTTCTCTTTTGATAGGGAGCTTTAAATATGTCTGCCTTGAACAAATGGTATATCCCCATAAAATTTACATAGGGGAACCAAATGGTTATCATGAACGAAGTCTTGATTCCTTACAGTGCTGAGAATAAGTTATACCCTCTACCAAGTTGTTTCATAGTGTGTAAAACTTTTATTTTAATTTTCCATACTGTGCTTGCCTTGAGAGGCTCTATTTAAAAACAGCTTTCTACTCCAATTTAAGAATTAAGGATATGTTAGATATGTGAATGACAGCATGGATTGATAACTGACTTTTTTCAAGGAGTGCAAAAGGTACAACCTTATAAATTGCTACAGTGAATTTATGAATTAAGACTTAGAAGCATATAATCATAATTATTAAAATTATATTGTGAAAACCAGACTCAAGAACATATCAGACAAGCTAGAGCATGGAAAGTGTGTAATTTTCTCCCCTATAACACATTGCATAAATAGACATTTAGCAGTGCAATAGCAATGGCTCCCACAAGATGTTATCAGATCATCTACTGTGTGCATCAAAGATTGACAGGCCTAAAAAACAGAGGTTTTCTTTCCCTGGAGCTTGAGCTTAACACGCTCCTAACTGTTGACTTAGTCTACTCTCTTAGTAAGTCCTCTGTCTTCCATATCCATGTGTGCCATCCATCTGGACACATGATCCTCATAGGGATCCTTTCACCTTTGCAACTGCTCACCAGTGAACCATTAACTCTGAACCTGTGGCACTCACTTCTTTATTCAGCTGGTTTCTGGTTCTTTATCAATACAGTTTCTTGCATTTCAACTTTGAGTCCTGAGGCTTCTTTTAAGCTCCTTCCTTTTGAAATCACTCTGCATCATATACATATTGATACAGATTGTATAGGGCTTGATAAATTTATTGTTTGATCTGTGATCATAGAGGAAATATTAAGTGATGGCATTTGAATGAAAGAACGTATATTATCCTTATCTGGGGTTAGTAAGTAAATTAGTAATATCTGAGAAATAGTTGTCAATGAAATCCCATAATTTGTTTCACCAGGGCACTGTTTTACACTACAAAATCTAGAGCAACAGAGAAATCACAATGGATGCAGGATGTATCTTCCCCAAGCCATCATCTTAAAATGGGTCCTAACTCTGGACTCGTCAATCTAGTAAATTGAAGAGTTCTGAAAATCTAAGTATTTTGTTATCATGAAATTTTATTTAAAAATAAAACACTTATTCAATGTTGTGGACAACTTGTACAACAGGGAAACTAACATGTCTGTTTATAAAATGCTCCATGATGGCATTAAAGTGGAGTGCTGCCCATGAGAGAGTTGCAAATATTGAAGTGTATTGGGTCCTTAGGAAGGCTACATTCCTGGAGATTTTCTTTGGCCACAAATTGAACCTAGCTCATGTATTTTCTCAAAGTTCTTATAATATTTGGCATAGTTTTTGATTTCCTCAGTATTTGTAATAAAACTTGAAGCATGTCATATTAAACTTTCATGAGTTGACAGGAATCCTGAGGAGGACAAACAGTCACTGATAATATTTATTGATACAGCCAGACAGTGGTGGCTCATGTCTTTATTCCCGACACTTGGGAGGCAGAGAAGGTGGATCTCTGTGAGTTCACAGCCAGCCTGGTCTTCAAGAACTAGTTCGGGGAAAGGCTCCAAAGGTACAGAGAAACCCTGTCTTGAAAAGCAAAAACAAATAACAACAAAACAGAATAATATACAGATAATTTTCTATGTTGGCAATGTACCCTAGCAAGTCTTTAAAACAAGTACTATCCTCTTCTCTGATTAGACAGCAACAAGTGAGCATGACAAGGACATTCTAGTTACAAGGTATCCATATTCCAATATACAGAACAAAAACACAAGCAGTAAATGGTCATAAGTGGAAGTACCCTTGAAATGTGCATCCTAAGAGAAAATATCACAAAGGATCAGTCAAACAGAAATTGTCAAATTATGTTTCATTTTATATTTAAATTGTTCTGTATTTAAAATATAGATTCACTATTTTTTTCAAAATATAAAAATTGTTATGATATATTTGTAGCATGGGTATATCTCACTCTTTTATAAAAATACAATAGCACAAATTTAATAATAGGAAATATAATGGGCTATAATCAAAGAACTTTATGAGGAATTACTCACAAAGTTTTAGTGGTGATTCAACAATCACAAGTTTACTGCAATTAAAATATAATTAATGATGGTGGCTTTTACTTTTAATTAGTATTGGTAAGCATTAATAAGTCCTCATGCCTTATATAAGATTAATTTGGGAGTAATATTTCACTTATCTATTATGTATGTGTCAGAAAATTAAATCATCAAATATACTTTCATTAGAGTTTTCAAAAAGCCATAGACAGGTTGGCCATTTGTACGTAATTAATATGCATTGGCTCATTAGCAGTCACTTGATAAAATATTCCTTCAAACTTTAGGGTTTAATTTTTAATTCTCATATATAAACATATAATTAGGAAAGTATAATCTTATTAATGTTGTCTTAATGTTTAATCATTCAATATTGTAGCTGTAGACCACAGGAGCTATAAAAAGGTAATTGTCTACTATTACTTTTGAACACAATTTGATTCATCAATATCTCCAGCTCTTCCAATAATCCTTTACTGCTCCTTGGATCCACCCAACAACTATTTCCACAAGTGACACTAATTCTTAAACTCACAATTCTATGGCTGAACTTAGTTTATTTTTTTATTATTATTTCGTTACTTTGAAAAATTGCCAATCCAAATTCCCACTCACTCTCCTCTTCCCATTCCTTCCACACACCCTGCCACCCTTCTCCCCTCCAATCCTAACAGAAGGCAAGGTAACCTCCCCTTTGGAAATTCCAAGACCCTCCTTACTACATCTAGGCTGAGCAAGGTATACATCCAAAGAGAATAGGATCCCGAAAAGCTAAGCACCCAGTAGAGACAAGTACCAGTGTCACTGTCAGTGGCCCCTCAGTCTGCCCCAACTGTCAACCAAATTCAGAGGGACTAGTTTGATCCCATGCTTGTTCACTTCCAGTTCAGTTGGAGTTGGTGAACTCACATTAGCTCAGGCAAACTGCCTCAGTGGGTGAACCCCCCTCATGGTCTTGAACTCCTTGCTCATATTCCCACTTCTACCACTCTTCAATTGGACCTAGGGACCTAAGTCCAGTGCTCTGATGTATAAAAAAAAATGAACTGCTTTCCACTTCGTCCTCTACAGAGCTTTCCCTTAAAGGGATACCATAAATACTCATTCCACATACAAATGCATAAAAATAATTGCAAGTGTCAACACCCAAGGATCCCCTTACCCAAATGTATACTTCCCTTCAATTTTACTTTGTAGTTGCTTCCATTGAGATCAAACTACTTTCCTTACTACATAAGCACTTGCTAACCCTGGGACTAGCATTTATAGATATCTTACAGAAAAAGTGATTGCATATCAATTCTGAATGTGGATATTAATAGCACTTGCAAACTTGTCAGTTTTCTTGAAGTTCCCCTGTACCACACTTTCAGACACGTTCAGACTTAAGAGAATAGTTTGATGAAAAATTATAACAAGGCACTTGTTCATCATAGATAATAGTCAAGAAGCCACAATATGTGAAGATGATTCTACTAAGGGAAGCCAGTGTCAAGCTAGCCAATGAATATAGCCAACATCCAGGAGAAAGTTAAGATGTGATTATTGGGACTTAAATCTGATTGCCAGAACTGTGCAAGTGGTCAAATAGAATAGTAGGAAAATATTTATCATAAAGTTGAGACATACATTGTAAGTCTCATTTTCATTTTTTAATATTTA
This sequence comes from Microtus ochrogaster, assembly GCF_000317375.1. Taxonomy (NCBI): domain Eukaryota; kingdom Metazoa; phylum Chordata; class Mammalia; order Rodentia; family Cricetidae; genus Microtus; species Microtus ochrogaster. Next base: position 34,521,898 of record NC_022021.1, on the reverse strand, counting down.
TTTATTTATTTAGTATACAATATTCTGTCTGTATGTCTGCCCACCAGAAGAGGGCACCAGACGTCACTACAGATGGTTGTGAGCCACCATGTGGTTGCTGGGAATTGAACTCAGGACCTTTGGAAGAGCAGGCAATGCTCTTAACCACTGAGACATCTCTCCAGCCCCCAAGTCTCATTTTCTTACAGCTAAACTAACAAAATAAATTATCAAATATGTTATTTAAATAAATATGTTTTTACGCAAGAATCATTTCCATGAGTAAATGGAGATATTTATGAGTTTTGATGTAAATTTTAATGCTGATGTGGGTTTTTTGTTAACATACATTTTTGTTAATATTAGAACCACAAAATTAAAGTTCCTCTATGTTTTCTCTAAGTAAAATTATTGAAGCAAGTAGATTGACCAGTATACAAAACAAGTATTAAGTACATATGGTGATATAATTCCTTCTGGGAGGTACAATTCCAATCATAATCTGACAAGTAGTTAGACACAAATTTGAATTATCTTCTGCTAAACCTTGGTTTTTATTGAGTCAGATACACTATAAATTTAAACTCGACCTCAATTGGTGTGTTCACTTGTCAAATTCGGATGTGGGTTTCCCCTCTGTATGTTGTGAATATTATTGGTTAATAAGGAATCTGCTTTGGGCCTATTGTAGCACAGAATAGGGCAAGGTAGGAATTCCAAGCAGATAGAGGAGGGAAGAGTAGGCAGAGTCAGAGATGCCATGTAGCCACTGCAGGAAACAGACAAGTTGGAACCTTGCCAGTAAACCATGAGCCTTATGGTAAAATATAAAATAATAGAAATTGGTTAATTTAAGATATGGATAAGATATAAAATAATAGAAATGGGTTAATTTAAGATATAAAGTTAATTAATAACAAACCTAAGCTAACAGGCCAAGCAGAGCTGTGATTAATATAGTTTCTGTGTAATAATTTTGAGTTTGGTGGCCAGGAAGGAACAAGCAGTCTCCAACCACAAAACTTTATCCTATTATAACATGAAAATAAAATACAACTCTCTCCCCTGACTAATTTTTACTCATGGGGCTAGATAAATAAAATTAAAAATAAATTATAAAGCAATCAACTGCAATGTAAGCGACCAAATATTAAAAAAAAAAGGTTAATGACAGGACAAAGATCCAATAAGCTCAACCCAAATGTCCAACTACACACTTTTATTAATGATCACAGGTGTTCACAAGGATTCTTTTTCTTATTGTAAAATAAAATATCTAAACAATGAATAAATTAAAACCAGAAATGCTTATGACCTGATGCATCATTGGATGCCAATTTTTGATCTTGTGCCTGTGGGTTTTTTTTATGATATGCATGTTCATGAGTATAGTCATGTGTGTATGAAGGCCAGAGGGTAATGTCAATTTTAACCTATTGCTTTCTATTATTTCTATTAGATATAGAGGTAGATGTATATGTGTGTACATATATATGGAATGAAATAGTCAAAGACCATGGTAAGTTCTTTTGAGGCTGCTTAGGTCTCAGGACTGTCATGGACCAATCAATGTAGGGCTCTCAGATTCATGTATGATTTCTGGAATCAACTAATAAGATGATTGTGCACAGTTGGATAGGAATGACTGAATTCTTCTTCTGATCGTGTCTGATACCTGCTTCATCAGATGTTGACTTTGATAGCTGACTTGCTATTTGTCGTCAGTTGCCAACCTTGTCCTGTCTTGCGCTCCGTGAATCAAACTAAGATCTCATATTACACACACACCTGTGGTCAGCTTTTAGGTACCACAACCCCTAAATAATGCTTTAATTGTTCTTCTTTTTTTCATAATTAACTCCTTATTTAGGGGGACAAGAAATTTAGTGGGTTTTTTCATGAAATAGAGGTAGGCATTTTAGAAGGCGGCTTTACTTATATTTATTTTTCTGCTATAATAAGGATATTAGAAGCACGATATATGAAATGATAATAATACTACCATGTATTACTAAGGAAAGAGCAGCTAAAAGCCAAATAGTCAATCAGTCAGCATTGACCTTGCCCCTCAGAGCCCTGTCTGCCTTTTATCATAACCTCTTGGTTATCTCACAGTAAGGAAAAGTTATAAGTATTTTTTAAGTTTCTTCAGTGTTCTCAGCCTTACTATCTTAACCCTTCACTTCTTTTTAACCTTATAACCTGTTTTCATCATAATATTTAGAAAAAATTTTATATTTCTCCAGAGGCTCTTTTAATGCCTTAGGTAAGCAAACTCCTGCCTCAAGTCAAGATCTTGACTTAAATATCATTTTAATTTTATATTTAGCTTCCTCAATATAGCTTTTCTGCTAGTTTCAACTCTAAATTTTCATTTTCCTTGAATATTTAAGATGGTTCATGATTTGTAATAACATCATAATTCAATAATACTGTTGTTCTGGAAATTTAATAACACTACCAGCAAAATAATAACAATAATAAACTTTTCTGTGTTTTAAGTTATTTTGGTTTCTGTTGCTATGGTAAATCGCCTGTGGAAACAGACCTAAGAGGATTAGTGCTTACCTTGTCTCAGAGCTTCAAAGATTTCCATGCATGGTCAATTGTCTTTGTTGCTCTGAGACCTGTGGCAAGGCAGAACAACATGGCACAGCACACTGAACTGTGCAAACTATTCGCATCATGAGTCCCATGAAAAAGAGATAGAGAAGGAAGATTATATCTCAGGTCAAGGGTGATTTCCAATGACCGAGTGGCTTTCAAAATGCTCAGCTATCTGAAGGTTTTATCACTTTCCCCTGTTTCCAATAACTCTTAAAGAATCCTTTCCTGTCTGATCTTTCAGAGTACTTGAGATCTAAACTTTACCAGCAAATCTACTAGAGAATTAATTAACATTATTTTCATAACCTATTTACAGGACTGAAAAATCAGTAAGATTGAAAATGTGAATACATTTTACCATGAAAATTGCTGTAAGTAAATTTTCCTCATAAGTACAAATGTTATGAACAAATAGCTTTAACAGAATGCTTTGAAAATAAGCAAATATGGACAGTGCATCAGAAGTTAAGACGGCAGAAGCTATTTCTTTTCACACCACCTGCTCATCTTGCACAGTCTTGGTGCTTTGCTCTACCCTAACTGCACTCTGTGATCCCTGGGAGGGAGCGAGCCAAGTGTAGTGGAGCAATTGGATTTGTATCAGAGAAAGAAGAAACAATACCTTTTTGCATTTTTCCAGCTTTTAAGATGTTCATCTTGGTCAACTGTACTTTCATATTTTGGTACCCTATTCACATTGCATTTTTACTACCAGTAATCAGAGATAAGGATAGGCCAGTTTTTAGTCAAGTTCTGTGTATTTACTATAATCTCTGACCTCCACAACTGAATCTGTATGGTGAAAACACAAAGCACATCAATTCAAGCATTTTAATGCAGGTTTCTAGTATTTTAGGAATTTTTTTTTTATTAGAAGTAGTCTTTATGCTTTATCCCAATTAAATATCCAGTCACTCTTTAATCTGATGCAATACTTGATGTCTTTCTTTTAGGTTCTGTTTGCTTCCAATGGTGGTAGATTCACTTTGAGGTGTGCATTGTATTTGATGCTAGAAGATGCTATCATAACATTTTTCTTTTAAGTTCAGCAATACACACCGGCTGTGTGTGCGAAAGCTACTAAACTCCTACCTAATGATGTGTTGAATTACACTGTGCTGGTCATCCTACTTCTGCTCATTCCATACGGATGACTTAAAGGGCCTGTGGTGGATTTAAGTTACTCCTCCCAAAAAGCCTTGCTAGCGCTGCAAATATTACAGATTATACCTTGGGAAAAACATGTCAACCTAAGGAAGTCAAAGCCAATGCTTAATTTCATGTACCATTGGCTTCACTTTCTCTCAGCTTCCCTTTTGAGCTCTTCCCTTGAAAGGTTAGTCTTATCTATTGCTTCATTTTGTCTTCATTATTACCTTATCAATGGAGATATATTGAAAAGAGAAGACAATTAGACTGTTTGGTGATTTGACAGGAGAGTCCTTGATTGTGTAATACTTTCCAGCTCAGTACTTTTTACTACATTTTGTCAGCAAGAACACTTCATCTGCCATTGGAGCAAGGAGGTGAATGATCTTTTTGACAAAAAAAAAAAAAAAAAAAAAAAAAAAAAATCCAGAAACATCTGGTCTTCTGGGAACTCTGCAAGCAAAATACTAAACAGCATTTCTTAAAGCATTACAAAGTAAAGGTTTCTGGTGTGTTCTATATTGTTAAAATATTTGGCAAATGGGGACTCAGTGTTAACTTAATCGAGAAAGTACAATGAATTTCACATTGCATAATTTTTTAAATTAACAGGAACAATGGCTGAATTACAAGTTTGTTTCCTTTTTAATTTACAGTTTCTACCAACTAAAGAGCAAATGGAGAACAGGTGGCTGTACAAGGTTTATTTCGATGCAACTTAAATACAATGTCCTGAAAAAACTGCCTTTCCGTATACAATCCTAATACTTGTGACATGGAAGAATACCCACATATGTACCAAAGGACAAATTCAAAAGATGTATACGTATTAAATTGTTTCCATTCTCCTATCATTTCTTTATCATGAAAGTCATAAATAATAATTATAAAAAATCATGAAAAAGGAAAATTATCACTCCCAGGGTAAGAGTTTATAATTCTTTACTAAGTGAATCAACTACATGTTAAATGTAGTAAAACAACTTTGCTGTGGAAAACTCATGGTGATAAAAAATGATTTTGCTAATCTTGACATCATATTTAGGAATAAAAAATTTAGAAATAAAAACAATTTATTTTGCTCTGAGAGCCAGAAAAAAAACATGATTTTAATTACACTACTGAACACTTTTTGAAAAGTAGCCTTCATTGCATTGAGTTAATATTACTCATTTGAATTTTATTGCTTAACAGTTCTTGTTTAATAATATAAATATTTGTTTCTAATTTCAACAATGATAAATCATATTGACCCAATTGGACTGTATTGTATTTTTAAGTCCACTAGATTAAATACATTGTGAAAAATGTAATAAAAACATTTGTCTCCCAAAATAAAATGTGTAATCAATTAGGACTTTGGAATTGCTTGCCCATAATATTTTTACTTTATGTCCTCATTTTGATGTGTCTATTGTTCTTCATACTCAATAAAAATTCACATACACTTCAAGAGAAATGTCTGAGGTTAGAACAGTTTCCTCTTCCTTGATTAAATGACTTATGTTTGCAATAATTTTCCATTATAAATTTTATTGCTGCTTTCAAATAGATATGCTCAGACAAAATATCCAAGAGCATAGAATGTAAAATTAATTAATCCTAGTCCATTTATTCTTTCTCTATGCATTGCATATTTTATTATTCTAATTTATATAGTTTCTATTTTTATTAGATTTTTTTTTAAAATGCCAATCCAAATTCCCACTTTCTTCCCTCCTCCCTTTCCCTCCACACACCCTCTCACCTCATCCCCCTCCAATCCTAAGAGAGGGTAAGGCACTTTGCTTTGTGGAAGGACTAATGCCCTCCCTACTACATCTAGGCTGAGCAAGGTATACATTCAAAGAGAATAGGATCACAAAAAGCCAGTACATGGAGTAGAGATAAATCCCAGTGCCACTGACAATGGCCCCTTAGTCTGTCCCAGCCATACAACTGTCAACCACATTCAGTGGAACTAGTTTGGTCCTATGCTTGTTCCTTCCCAGTCCAACTAGAGTTGGTGAGCTCCCATTAGCTCAGGTAGACTGTTTCAGTGGATGAACCCTTCATAGCCTTGACATCTTTGCTAATAGGGGCAGAGGAGGGGAGAAGGGAGGGTTGAGGAGAATGTGAGGGAATGGGATAGTCGAGATGGAGGAAGGAAAGATATGAGAGCAAGGAAAGAGATATCTTGATTGAGGGAGTCATTATGGAGTTAGCAAGAAACCTGGTTCTAGAAAAGTTCCCAGGAATCCACAAGGATGACTCCAGTTAAGACCCTAACCAATGGAGGAGAAGGTGCCCGAACTGGCCTTGCCCCATAGTTTTTATTTTTATAATCTCTAATGTCTCCTCCCATTGAAATATTTACTTTACCAAAGAGACTATTCCTTGTTTTTCCCTGTTCAAGTTTTTGCATTAATGTTTCTACTCTATTTACTAAAATTTAATACAGAATAAATAATTCACTAAATTTGAAATGAACTTATGCAAGTAATCTGTCATTTTCAAAGTTATTAAAATGATGTATGTATTATTACTATTTACAAATAATCCATGTTTAATATTTACTTACTTAAAAGCAGATCACATAGATAAAAGTATTCATCTTGGTTTATAGATCTGATTAACATGAAAAATAGCTGAAGAATTTTCTAATGCCTAATGAAATAACAAGAGATAGTGGCTGTATTAGCTTAGAACCCATGGCTAGAATTTGTGAATTTCCAAGTCTCTGTTTCTCCATTTTCAATAGCTACTGGTTTATTTTCTTGCATTTTAATATAAAACTTTTTTATTTCTGTGTTTACTTGAATTTCAATCTAAATGTGAGACATGCATATAAGTGCATGGGAATAAAACCAAATACTTGATTGATACTTGAGCAATGGAGTCAGAATAATTGCATCACAGAGATAAAACCTAGTTTTTTTTTTGTTAGAAAAAAAAGTGACACTCAACAAAATATCTCTCTTCAAAGGGTCACAGTTAACAAATTCTCCTTGCATGACCTTAAAATAATCTAATATTTCTTGATTATTACACTAAGAAATGATAGCAGTCTTAGTTTTGATCCCAACTGACTGAGGGCTCACCTTTTGATAGTTGCCATTTTATGCTTTTTGTGCATACTAACTGCCTTGACATTTCTGGCACTGCAATGTGTCTGTCTTAATGTGAAGGAATCATCTGTGCATTAATGAACTGGTGTGATGTATCTGCCAAACCTTTCAAAGAAGCAATTAAGTCTCGGTACGAACTTGCACGAGTGGCATGATTTATTGTAATCTGAGAAGAAGTAGTATAAACAAAAAGTAATTAATTTTAAAGGTGGCAATCAAGGAATGAAGCACCACAAGTACATCTATTGAACTCCATCTACATGGAGCACAATAGCAACACGCTATTTTTTAAATGTCTCATCAAACCTCAACTAGTACGTTTGGGAAAATGTTCAACTTTATTACTGTTTGAAATTGCCAAATTAAAACAATGGAGTATTGTTTTCATAAATCATGGTAGGAAAACTAGACAAGGAAGAGCATGAATATTCAGGATAATGAACAGCATTATGAAGAATGGTGAAATTAAGGGCACTTGTTTCTCCTCTTAGCAGTGTAAGCTATGGTACCACTCTGTTGATAATTTTTCAATATGTGTTAGAAGCCTAAAGAGGCTATATACCATACTTCATAATGTGCCTTTAGTAAATAAACATTGAAATGGCATTAACACCTGAGGATCACTATTGCCTTAATTAAATCACTTTTTTTCATATTTGCCATTAAAGCAAATACCTCAAATTTCCAACAACAAAGGGATGAAGAATTAGACTGTGTTAATGCACCAAAGAAACTGCAATTAGCACTTTAGGTTATACTTTATCACAAAACATGCATTTTTAATACAATATAGTGAACATTTTCTTCCATATACCATCTTAACGGTTTTATTATTTAATTCTTATGGGGGTTATTTCTTGTGAGATCTTATGTTTTATCTCAATTTAAAGACAATGATTGTTTTGATTAAGGTAACATTTTCAGGGTCACACTGTTCATACTTGATAGAGCAAAACTCATAATAGACATGATGAGAAAAAGTCCATGCAATTAACCTCGAAGTCTTACCAAGTATTTATCAATGTTGCAATAGTATTCTCTGAAAACTTACTAAAAGGTACTATGTAGGGGTTAAATGCTTATACTAGGCTAATATAGTTATCTCTATCTCCCTGACTCCCTTTTCTAATATTTTGTGGCTTATTATATATACTTTTTCTCATTACATTAGGAATTCGCATGAACATTTGAGGCATGTAAATACACAACTCATTTCCCTATCTATTGTTTGCTTTTCTCACTGTTCCAACTGGCTTTTGCTTTCCCCATATTTTATTAAGTTGTATAATGTAGAGTTTTCTCAACTGACAGGCTGTCTCTTGATGAAGTTGTCATTATGGAGAAGAGAGCAATATAATATGTCACATATGCAGTGTCATCAAAACAAACAAAAGTGTTAGCTCTTACATGATCCAATCCTAAAAAGAAGCTCGGATATACTCATGTCTATTACTTATGTCAAATAGTTAAAATATTTTATATACATTCAGAATTTTTGGAGAAACTTTTTGTCTTTCCCTTATTTCAAGGAACAGTTTAATTTCTCCTTGAAAGTGACTCGTAGGCAGGACCTGTTTGGGAAGTCTTTCCTGCATTTTCAGATGTGGCTTTGTATCCCTAACTGTATATTTTATCTAGTGAGGTATAATAGAGTGTGGATTGATTGAGGGATCTGCTTAATGTTTATTTCTTCACAAAATGTGAATGTTGTGATTACAGGGTCCAAAGATGAATGTCATTTTGTCCAGTGCTTCACCTGGAGAACATAGTGCCTGGAGAGTAACCTGCTTATAATGTATACTGCAGAATAAATGATTACGTCAATGACTGGCTGTTCTATGCTTATAATAAGTATGATGAAATTAATACATTCCTAATTCTGATTAATTTATAACTGAAAAATCAAATAAAGAAGGCATGTATAAAAATATGATAATGACATTGCACATTTATAAGCATAAATAAATATATGAATTATGAAACAGGCAATATGAAATTTTACTGTTTCCTATAATACAAAGAATAAGATGAATTATCTCTAGGCATTTCCTCCATAGACATTTGTTAGGCCATATGTAAATACTTCTAATACTGTCCCTCACTAATATTTCAATGTGAATAGGATATGGACTACAGATAAAGAAATGTTTAAATATGTTTTCAACTGAAATAAAATTACATAAGTTTTCCTCCTCTCCTCCCTCTACCCTTTGTAGGTATGTTTTCTCTAACATCACATTTAGACTTTTCAAGTTATTATATTCTTTTAATAAATGTCGTTACACAACAATACACACACACACACATATATATATATATCAATGTGCATGCAGAAATTTGTAAATGCAACCTATCAAGGTTTTTGTTTGTTTCCTTGTTTCTGTATATCTGTATATATGATTTCTAGGCAATCCCATTTTTTTATTGGGTAGCCAAACTGGTCTTGCTTCTGTAAGAGACTAATTTTTCTTCTGCAAGTGGCCATTAGTTGCCCAAATTTCTCTGTCCAGGTATGGGTTCTCACAACAGCTTCCCAATTGTCTGCTAATATATCCATTGATATTGTCATGGTTCCTGTCTGGTTTCTGCATCCTTTTAAGGAGACAGAGTCTCATCGCATAATCCCTAATATTCTTGGTTTTACTTTTTGTTTCTACTCCTCTTCTGTGATGTTCCTCAAGCCAGAGATGAAGTAGATAAGATAGAGATGTATCCTTTGGGCCTGGGCTCACCCAGGATCTAATGCCTTCAGCACCTTATCCACCTGCGATTTTCTCTGATGGTTTCCATTTTCTGTAAAATGAGGCTTATTTGTTGAGGAGTGGGATTTATTGAACCTCTATGAATATTTTATTTATTTATTTGTTTGTTTGTTTATTTATTATGTATACAATATTCTGTCTGTGTGTATGTCTGCAGGCTAGAAGAGGGCATCAGACCTCATTACAGATGGTTGTGAGCCACCATGTGGTTGCTGGGAATTGAACTCAGAACCTTTGGAAAAGCAGGCAATGCCCTTAACCACTGAGCCATCTCTCCAGCCCCTCTCTATGGATATTTTAAAAATATGTTTTCAATAGACATTGGTTTTTGAATGAAGATTCCAAACTTATTATTTGATATATATGTTGATATGTAGTGATGGATAATATTTTTGTCTAACTTTTATCTTACATTATAAACTGATCTCCATATATACATATATATACACACATATATTACATATATTTTTTCACATACATGAATATCTAGCCTGTAAGTATTTCTGTGTGCCACATGTATTCCTGACGCCCACAAAGGCCAGCAGAAGGCATTGTCTATCCTGGAATGGAGTCTCAAACAGTGATCATCTGCCACGTGTGCCTCTGAAATCAAACCCTGCTCTTCTGAATGAGCAGTCAGTGATTTTTTTACTATGGAGACTTCTCTACAGCCCCATTTGTCTAGCTTTAAATTTCAAATTTAAACAGAAGAGTGCTATTTTTTTTCAGTGTACTTTCCCCCAAATCCATTGTGAGAAATTTAATCTCAAGTGCAACAATTCTTAGAACAGAACTTTTCCAACGTTATTGAGTCATGAGATTTACGCCACGGTAAATGTACTGACATACTTGTCAAGGGAGAAGGTGAATGACATAGGGGCAAGCCAGGTTAAAAGATGAGTTTGACTCTTTCTCTTTCCTTTGTCTGCCTGATTTTCTTTTAACATTGTTCATTCACTCATAAGCATATCTGTTAGTTTGTTCTTCCCTCTTTTACCATGGTTTGTTTCCAGAAGGATTTTCTTGCCAGGTATGATTTTATCCCAATCTTAGACATCCTAACTGCTAGAATTATGAGTACTTACATATTGAGTATACTTAAAAACTACCCTATTTTGTATATAGTTATAGCTGCATAAAAATTACTAGGATAAGCACTTACAAGATTCTCAGTAGTTTTCCAAAATGTATTAATCTATAAACATCTATGCGTAAGTACATAGATATTATGTTATATATGTAGTCATGGGGAAATATTCCTTTTTACACTATTTCATAGTTGCTTCTGTGTGTGTTGCTATCAACCATGGCATGAAGTTTACACACACACTAACATTCACACACACATACATACACAGACCTTGGATCATTTTTCATAATGCTTTTTACACATCTGTCTATTAATTATTAATAATTAAATGTAATTTAATTATTATACCTGAAGTTGAGACACACCCAAAGTATTATCTACTTCTTTGGAATAAAATGTCATTGCACAAACAGTTTAAGGAGAAATGGTTTATTTTTGCTGACAGTTCCAGGTTATAGTCCCCTAAAACAGGTAATTCTGAGCAATGGGAGCTTGAAGCATCCGATCATACTCTATCTAAAGCCAAGAAGGAGAAAATTCTGAACGCTTTCTGCTGGTTTGTTCCCCTTTTACATTAATTCAGTAGAGGTTCCAGGAAGGGAATGCTGCTGTCCCTGTTTCTCTCCCGCAGCTAGCACAACCAATACAATTCCATACACACATGCCTAGAATCCCATCCTCCAGGTAAATCCAAATTAGATCAACTAGAAAACACCCATCAGCATATCTAGTGAAGAACATCCAGAAATATAATATATTTCCTGAAAGTTTTGGTGCATAATGTTTGTAAGGCATGTATCAAGTATATAGTGTTGAGTCCAGTGCCTATGTTGGACATAGCATCACAGGTGATATTTGCATACATTCTTCTACTCTTATATTACTAAACTCTCAATCTGTCATGGTGGGGAAAGGGTGCCAGGTACAGCTGAAAGTGTCTGGTCACATGACTAACACTCTGGAAACATGGAGCTATAAATGCTAGTGCTCAACTTGCTTTCTTCAGTTGAATCTATCTCAGACTCTACCTCATTGGTGGTGTTCGTCTTTAGTTAAATCTTTTTGGACATAATGCAACAGAAAAACCTACCTGTAAATTTCCATGTGACCATAAATCCCAGCTTGGGAGTCAAAATTAACCACTAATGACTCATTAGAAAAGTGTTGTTTCAAATCTTGGAAAACAATGACTATTATGTAATCCTTCTAGATGAAATAGAATTTATCTTTTGCCGCTAATGAATAAATAGTTCTCTTTGAATGTAATGTTGTTCTTCTGAACATTTATTTTCCAGCAGAATATACACTTTTGTTGATTTTATTCAAGCTTATAAATCTATGTGATTGTATATCATTTATTTCACTAGATGTCAGAGGATAAACTATAGATGTACAAATGAGTTGATACTATTCATTTCAGTGAATCTTATTGAAACTATTGTTAAAGTCTCTCATTCTTTTAAATGGGATTCTGTTTTAATAGCTGTCATTGCCTTCTGAAAACTTAGGCACAATTTATGCATACATCTAAATTTTTCATGTACAATTTGACATGGATAACATAAACATATTAAGTGGATGAATATAAGGATAATTGATGAGTTTTCACTAAGTTTAGGAAGACATGCAAAATAAATATCAGAAGTGGATGAATGAGTGGGAATTTAAGAGTTTAATATTGGCATTATTATACATGCATATGAACCTATGATTCTATAGATCATTATAAAATGTCCCCAAAGAAAAATCTGTTAATTCACATGGAATATCTTGAATTTAGATGTGGCAATGAAGGAAGATTGCAAAACACTAATGGCACTGTAAAATTATAGTGCCTTCTTTCATGAAAATACATAAAACATGGTTTCTCAGCTCTCCGATTAACATTCAAAAAGATATATACTTTTATCAATACTAGAGATTGCTTTCTTTCTGGGGCATGGAATTCCTAACAGAAATAAATAAATAGTTCTGTTATGAATCAATCTTAGTGACATTCTTTGATCCCAAAGGATGTTTTTTTTTTTTTCAAAACACTGCCAGCAAGCCTGGAGAGATGGCTCCCTCTTCTGGCATACACTGACACTTGCACATGTGTATGCATGTATAACAACAGATACACACATACACATAACTTAGAAAATACATTAACATCCAGGAAAGAACAAATAACATAAGTGTCCCTTAAAATAGAAATGTTCTCTCATAATGGAGGCTTTCAAAGACCACAAATATATTTCTATAATTATTGATGAGGGAAAACCTAGTCAAAAATTTTTCTTCTAAAAATCACCATGCTTAAAATGTGGACTACAAGGTATGTCATGAAACCAGGAGAAGGATATGCCATTGACTTCTGTTAGTAACCGCGAATGTGTTTGTATTTTAAAAACTTCCACAGCTCTGTGAGTTACTAGATCAAGACAGTTTCTACAGTGAATGAGGTAAAAGCAAACAGAAAGTAGAAGTTTATTTTTACTTAGAGAATAGAGGAAAACATAGAAGTATGTTTAGTAAATGAGGACCATACTTGGTTATTTTTATAGGTATCCTCAAAACTCCTATAACTTCTACCCAGTAAAAAACAAACAAGTTTGCTAATGAAAAACTCATCTTTTCTAGATTTTTTCTGAGAGACTGATGATGGTCCAATTCTTTCATGGTCCCAGCCAATAACTGTCAATATACTCAGTACAAAGCTGAGTAAATACAACAGCTCCAGCTAGCATGAAAACATGACCTCTGTGGAATGTCCAACGACATTGCAGCTTCAGAAAGTTGACTCAGGGAAATCCTATGGACCTGTGCTGAATGTTCAAGATAAGACCAGGTACAAACAGCCCTTGGTTTTGAAATGGGAGCTGTCCAATGAATAAATATAAACTTGGGGTCTAGAAGCTGAGAAGAAATTTAGGTTAAGCAGTAAATATTTGTAAGTTACAGTCATTTGGAAAATTGAAAATATGAAAATAAGTTAGATCATTCATGAATGGCACATATATAATGAAAAAGAAAAGTGGCCATAAATAAATCCTATAATATTCAATATTTGGTCGAAGTGCACAAAGGAAATATGGAAAAAAGAATGAAAAAAAACATAGCTGGCTAGAGACTTGCAAGAAATAGCACAAGGTTCTGATAGTGCAGGGCTGTAGTTTATCTGCACTGCAAGATCCCATCAGGATCTATAAGTGCCAAGTCCTTGGTGCTCTGCAGAAAATATGTGCTTTTTGATATAACCTTTGGGGGAGGCAGTTTATTCATTCTCCATAATCTATCCCTAGATCACCTCAGAATAGCTGAGGTTGCAAATATACAGCACTTTATTTAGTCTGCTTGGAATAGTTTCATTGAAATACCTTTGGTAAGAGTCGTTGGGGGAGGCTATTACATGCCGCTTTATTAAGCTTGCTCTCTACCTTCTGTAAAGTTGAAGTGCCAAAAATTACACATTTCCTGGGAAGACCAATACACTAAATGTGTCCTTGGTCACTGTAAAGGAAGCTATAGTGTTATACTGTCATAAATTTCCTATCCCTTTGTGGTGTTAGCATTCATTTACCTAAACAAAATTTCATCTTTATGATACACATAAGAGACCAATTAACAATCCACCTCAGCTATAGAGAAATGTCTTGCCAATCTCATATTTAGCCTTACTAGTTTCCATTTACCTTTTTGCTCATTTTTAAAACAAGCTCTGGAAGATTGATTAAACAAACTGTTCCTCATTTACTTTGGCAATCTTTTGTGGAATGTTTCTAATAATTCCCAATTCACCTGGATCAACGAGAGCCACTAGCCATACTGTGAAATATTTTTCACATGCTGTGATCAGTTGAACATTATTACCACTGTAGTGTTCGACACCGGTTTTGGACTACATGGTATGCTATTCTATTTTAGAATTACTCAAAGTTCAATTGCTGTTGGCCAGAGTAACCAATTTTGCTTTACCATGGCTAACATCCTCTGAGTCTGCTCATATTCTACCTCATGCTTTCTAATTCTCATGAGTCAGAGTCTAGAGTTGATCAACTCCATAAATGGACACCATATCCTTGCCTTAAGTTTATGACAGTCTTCAAACTAAAGCATTCATCAGGATGGCTGGGGAATGAGTAAGTACCCTTTTATTCTTAATCCTTATTTTATCATATAATGCCATTGTCATTAAATTACCTGGTTTTGTAGTTTATGTATAATCTGCATTTCCCTTTCTGACAAAAAAAATCCATCTTCTATCTTCAATTCCGTTGTTTAGTTGCAATACTTTATTCATTACTTTGATCCACTTCATTTTCTTTTAGGCATAAATATATTGGCACAAATGGTTAATGACAACTAAAGATCAGGTATATATGATATAGAAGATATAGTTTCAATAAGAAGTACTCTTTGCTCTTCCCCAAATCCCAAAGGTAAAGCCATGTGATTTTCAACAACTATATAATCCTCCAGTTACAGAATTCATTAATTTTGTTTCTAGCATGTTTTTATTAGCTTTCTACTTTGCTCTTAACTTTTTCTTAATATATTTACCTACCTCTATATAATATGAAATTATACATTTCAGAGTATTTTTTGGTTGCTGAAGTATTAACATATTTATCTTCATTATCTTTTAATTTAAAAAGCACATAATTTTGTTTGCATCCAGGCATTTATATGTGTGGGTACAGAGCTTCCTATTTATCAAAATATGAAAATTCTTAGTGGTATAGGCCAATATCTTGAAGTACAGAATGGAGAAAGTCATAAAACTTCCACTTTAAAGCTGCTTCATCTACTGTTACTTATCATGATTTAACAGCAACAACAAAATAATGTTCATTTAGCAGGTTTAACCATAGCCTCTAATCAACACTGTCTTCTGAAATTCACAAGTTTATTTTTCACATTCAATTATAACCAAGTTTGGTACGTGTGACCTAAAGCATATGAGAAGTGTAAAGATGTAAGTTTTCAAATGAACACGTAGCGAGCAAATCTCGACTCTCCTTTGCAATCAAAGAACAAAACGAAATATAAAGTAACTGACAAAATCAACTGTGTTGGAAAGTTGGAAACAGTAAAAAGTTTCAGCAAAGATGTGAATATTAGTTCACAAAGAAAAAAAAGAAAGCAAAATATAACAATTGTGTTCCAATTGTGCAAAATACCTAGGCACAGTACTACTCTTGAGTAGTAAGATTCACATTCTAAGAGTGGGATCCAGATCCAAGGTGCAGGGTGGAGCACAAGAGACCATGTCTGCAAATTATTTTTCACATCTGTTCTAATAATTATAGACCTTTTGGAAGCTATGATATACAAAGTTAATTTCTTCTCCTATCACGTTTAATTAGGCATTTCTAAAGACTAAAGAACAACAAAATACCCTAACCATTCTCTGTCAAAAAATTACAGTTGAAACAAACACTGTATTGCATGTAGAATGGGTGGAAAACACAGGGAGTTTAGATTACTAACACAGTCAAAATTACTTATGTATGAGGAAAGTCTTAGACAGAAACAATGCTTAGGCTCTGGGCAAAAGAAATGTACAGAAACTGACAAGAGATATTAGCATTGCATTTGCTGCTCTCTAGATTTAATAAAAACCTGAAGATGTACTGAATGTGTCCTGCTCCCACCAAGTCACTGTTGTTGTCGGTTCCATTTAGCTTTTGAAATTCAGACATCTCTGTCAAAATACAACATGGGCACAGAAACAGGCTGAGAAATTTTAGAAGCCATGCACATGAATGGAATTTGCCACCTTCCAATTTAGTGTATATCCCAGTGTTAGTCAAACTGAGGGATAAAATATAAGGCAAAATGCCACATATTAAAATTCTCATGGATGATACAGCAGTTGTCTGTAAGCCAAGGTATATATCATTAAAGTCAATGGTCATGCATATATCTATTCACTGAAAAAATTATATGTGCATGACCATTGATGTTAACATTGGCTAACCATAAGAACAAAATTGTTTTCTGACCTCTACTCTCTAGGGAATAGCATAATACAGATACACAGAATATGAATGGAGGAAAGATAGTACATTGCAGGATATGAGTAATAAACCTTGCGTCAACCTTTACTGACTTATTATTCTGAACACATTTTCCCCCAAGCACTGCAGTGCTTACTTTTCACATGTAAAGACCGAAGTGTCTGTGTTGTCTTTAGTCTCTACCTCTGTCTCATTACTCACCCTGGAATAAGAACTGCGGTGTATGAAGGCAGCCTTGTGAAAAAGGTTGATGATAGAAAACTGAGACATTAGCCACCAGCCAACGTCAACTACTAGAGAAATAAGAGAAGGGATGTGGCAGTCCTAGCTGAATGTTTGTTTGCCACCTTCGGGGTACTCTGAGTCAGAAACACTGCAGGTAGACACTGTGTTTTATAGCAATCGATTTTACATGCATAAATTTTAATTTACTCATTATTTAAAATTAAACCTTTGAACACAGGAAAACAATCCTTTGTTTCAAAACGTAAACTACTTACTTAAAACTGCTAAAAGGTCATAATAGTCATTGTCTTTGCATTTCATAAAAGAAAATGAATGCTTTCATGTATTTCTTTCCCATTTTTTCCCTAAGTAGAAAAAAATTGAATGGTTGCATTATACATGACTCAAAACTTAATTTAAAGAATCCTAACCCCCTTTCTTACTGTTAACTGAATTGTAAAAAAATTATACTAGAAACTCTAGCAAGTATTTGTTTGATAAAAATATCTGTTAAACATGTAATCACACACAAACACACATACACACACTGCACAATATTCACCGATATATACTTTAAATTTTTAAATATCAAAAGACAATTTTACAGAAATAACATAAAGATTCAATTCAATTCAACATAAGAGTTCAATTTCCATGAACGTTTTTATTTTCTGCAGTGCTTGATTTCAAACCCAGTGTCCACTGTGTGGTACACAAGCATCAGCGAAGGAAGAGCACTTATTAAGTAACAATTTTCAGTGAGATTGGAATATTCCATCCTGCCGGAAGGTTAACTACTCACAATAGCTTTAACAAGCACCTAAAATTTTCCATAGGGCACCCCTCCCACAGGAATCAATAAAAGATGAGACTTACAATCAGATAGGAGGGAGCTAAGCTGCAGAAAAGATTCTCAAATGAGCCTAACTCTAAAGACCAGCTGCTGGGAAGACACAGAAACCACCCATGCTGCCTGGCAGAGGTTTATACCAGAGTTTCTACTTTTCTTGTTTTTTTTTTTTTT
>NC_022021.1:34496013-34503853 GCF_000317375.1 Microtus ochrogaster | reverse complement strand
CGAACTCACAGAGATCCGCCTGCCTCTGCCTCCCGAGTGCTGGGATTAAAGGCGTGCGCCACCATCGCCCGGCCAGAGTTTCTACTTTTCAAGGACATCCCCCAACCTGTTGACATTCATGTAGGCAGTGCAGTGATCTTCAGATTTCCCAGTTTGGTAAACGGTCACCCATGCTGGGGCAGGCTTTAGTGAGGTAGCAGTTTGAGTCATTTCTGCTTCTATAAATAAGCCCTCACCCCTCTTCCTGCTAGTAACTTTAATAAGACACACTGGTTTAACACACTGAACTTAGACAGCATCTGTTGTTTGGTCTGTCTTGAGCTCCTTCTCTGGGTTGAATAGAAGTATGTGGCATTTCCCCAGGGGAAATTTTGTCACAAAACAGTACCGAAGACATACCACGGAAATTCTGATGATCCTTTGTAGTTTGTGCAAGGTGTTAATTTATACAGAATCAAGCAATAAATTCATACAAATATTCTACTAAATAGCTGCAAAGGTGAGCAATAAAGTGAAGGCTATTAATATAACACTCTAAAAGAAATGAAAGTATCACAGAAAAGAACAACTTACAAGAACACTAAGTACATTTCAATATGATATAATTTGCATAAAGTATCATGTAGTTAAATTTCTTAAACAATACTCGGGTCAGTGTGCAAGAAAGATTATGAAACTCCAAGTTATAATTAATCTCTCTAGGATGCTGTTAGTAAAATAATTGCTACACTTTATATTTAAAAATATAAACACCATACTAAACTTTCTTCAACTTTTAATGTATAATTAGCCTGTATCATTTGTGAAAGTTTTACACTAACTCACTTTTAATTGGTTACAAGTACACAGAAGCCAAAATGGCTTTAAGAGAGGAAAGGTACTTTTAAGAGTACAACTGATGTCTATAGTGCTTTAGTGTGATAATGGTTCTCTTGAAATGTGAACAATGATTAGGTATTTAAGATACTGTTGGACATGTACAAGGTAAGGAGTCTCCAAGAGACAGGAAGAAGATTTACTCAATGTTTTGCTTCTCAGTATAGAACCTTTATTCAAGTCAGTAAATGCAACCTATAAAGGCACTAAAATTCTTCTGGTCCAAAGTTGTTTTTATTTTTTTAGCTTATTGATTTATTTTGGATGACTCTAGAGAGATAGAAGAGGAAGCTAAACAAATGAAGTAATTTTCCTCTCTGAGAAACTCTGGCTTCCAATCATTGGCATTGCTTTGTATTTTTTTTATTAAAAATATTCGTTTCTTAAAATGTATTCTGATTATTGTTCCTCTTTCTGAATTCCTTCCTGATCCACTCTAATCCACCCAAATCAAAAGCTTTTCTTTCTCTCATTAGAATATAAGTAGGTATCTAAAATAATAATAGTAAATGAATTAATAATGGTACTACTACTAGTAATAACAACGATAATAATAAAAGTATTAATAATGATGATGATGAAGGCAACCTACCCAGAATAGAACAAAACAACCAAACAGGAGAAAAGAGCTAAAAGAAAAGCTCAAGAAGTACATATAGATACAGGGGTACACGCAAAAATCACAACAAAACCCACACAAAACCTGAAGCTATAATGTATACTAAAAGGATCTGTACCATTAACATAAACAAATGAATGAGCAAAGAAACAAATGTATAAATAAACAAAAGCTCTGCCACATAGAACCTTCAAAACTTCCATCAGATTTGTTTTGTAGTGGTCATATACTTCTGTGCATGGGGTCTTCCCTTAAAAGTGGTTTGTATATCTAGGTTTTGAGGAAAACTAACTTTTCATTTATGAGCAGGTATTAATTGGAGATAACTTCTAGATTAGGATTGGGGACTTGTTTCTACTTACTCTCTTGTCGGACTTCATCTGGTGCAGACTCTGCAGGCCCTGTGCATGCTGCCACAGTCTTGGTGAGTTCATATGTGCATCCATCTTGCTGGGCTTAAAAGGAAATGGAAATGGAGAGACTTTAGGTTTCAAAACCCATGCCATTCTCACTTCTCTCTGCCTCATGCCTGTGGGTTGGATGGATGCTTAGAGCTAATGCTTGATGAACCTCATCTGCCTTTATCTCTTTTGAAGAGGATTAATATTTATCATATATTTTTCCTGTTTAAGAGTTAATCATTACTAGAACATATAAACCAACAGTCAGAAGATCCAGTGGACTGATGGAGGAAGGTCATTGGTTAATTAAATAAAGAAGCTGCTTGCCGTGATAGGTTAAAACATAGGTGGGAGGAGTAAACAGAACAGAATGCTGGGAGGAAGAGGAAGTGAGCTCAGAGACACCATCCTCCCCTCTCCCAGGCAGACACACGCGATGACCGGTGCTCACAGATTATTAGAGATGGATTGATCGGGATATCAGAATTAGCCAGTAAGGGCTAGAGCTAAAGGGCCAAGCAGTGTTTAAATGAATACAATTTGTGTGTTGTTATTTCGGGGCATAAGCTAGCAGGCGGCCCGGGGTGCTGGGGACGCAGCCCCGCCGCTTATATTACTACAGTGGACAATTCTGGGGATATTGAGGGAATCTTTATTTTCATTCAATTTAGAAATCAAGCTGTGATTGCAAAAACACAGCCAAACTTGTATGCTATGTTGTGATATATTTTAATACATATCAAAATATATTTTGTAAAAAGGAACTATTAGCTTCCCAGTTATGTAAATACTAAGATTATGCCTATGTGTAAGGTAGATGACCAGTCTTATGAAATTTTACTATTATTTGTTGTAGTAACATTATTTACTCACAATAGCTGCATTATTATTTACATTGATTTAATTTGCAAAATGGTAATTTTGTTTTGAAGTCTCACCTTGGAAAAGTAATTTCTATAATAAGTAATTATACAATTATATACTCATTATATTTTGGGGCCATTATAATTGTATGTTGTTACAAATCATGTGTTTTATTCTCTCACTGTTTCATGTGGCATATTAATATCCTACAGTATGCCTGAATTGCATCTTCATTCTAGATTTTAATGTTTATTATCATTATTGTATAATAAATTCTTTGTTATATCTTTAAAGAAACAGCTAGGGTGATCATTCAAAGCTATTAGAAAAGTGATTTATATAAATATTTAATTTGTATATGTAAAACATTAATTGTAACATATTCAAATTATATATTATAGTGATATGTCTACATTAAACTGAGAAACAAATTTCTTTATATTGTTTTAGAATTATTTTAACACATCGTGATTTAGATTAAACATCCATCTTACCATAATAAATCTGTGATATTTCAATAACTTGATATTTTATATTAAATTCTCTCTTAATTTATTTACTTATTTTTATTAGTGACTTTTGTTACAAGAATAATACATCATGACAAAATTTACTTATGAAGAGTTTACTTTTCAAATGTTCCATAACTGCCCCAAATAGTGTACCAAATCTTGCAATGTGGGACCCTATGGGAGACATTTTTCATTCAAAGTATTATTGAAAATAGATCTTTTAGTATATAGGATATTCGGATTACTGTTCCTTCGCTCCGTTTTCCAAGACTGTGTCCATCTCCCCTCCCTTCAAAATCCCTACAATTTCTTTTCCTCTCTCATTAGGAAACAAACAGAAAAAAATAGATAAAAATAACAATAAAAATGTACAAAAAGCAAGCCAAAATGAGACAGAAAGCAAACAGAAGGAAAGGAGTTGAAGGGAAAGCTCAAGAAATGCATGTTGACACAGATACAAATAGTTAACACAAATAGACAACCCATAAAAATACAAAACCTTAAATCATAATATGTATGCCAGGTATAAATAAGGGAAAACATTCACAACAAACAGTGCAATAAATGACTTCATAATTCTTCCATAAACATAGTGATTAGATTGGGATATATTACATGATTTGCTTAGAGACATTTAATGTTTTTTCTTTTGTTTTGCAGATTATGTGAGTCAGTAACATTAATACAATTGAAACTACAGTAAAGCATTTACAATATACTTCCATTATTCTTCAGCCAAAAATTCCCATCTATTTGTACAACCCAGAATAAGAGTGGCAAAATTAAGTGAAAATTTTTGTCAAAAAATGACTTGGAACTCTTAAAGATATCAGAATTTTAAATAGTGAATTAAATAGAAAAATGAGCATAATGCATAGATAACATATGTAAAATGAAAACAGAGAGATAATGAATAAATATTTCAAGTTAATTCAGAAAATCACATTTTCTTTGCTTTACACTAATGCATTTTAAATGACTTTAACTGAGCATTAAATTACTAAGATGGTTACCAAACATTTATAAATTATGAGAATGAAATTTGAAAGTAAGCTATATATTAGCTTGCCTTATACCAATTTTATATTAAGTCCTCATGAGTAAGGTATGACTCAAATAGTCTCTGTCACTCACAAACTCAGTCAGACCCCCAATATTTTTTTCTGAGCATATTGCTTCTTACTTTTCTTGACTCTATCAGGAATCAGAGTAACTTTTGAATTTTGCATGTTTTACCTCACATATTTATAGTAAAATGTCCCAAATAAATGCCTATAGTAATGGTCTATAAATGAATCATTTTCAAAGACAAAAAGCCAAATTAAAAACAATGGAATCCTAGCAGTCATCATCAGAATGAATAGTCCAGAAAACTGGCATAGAACCAAACATAACTAGAAAAAAAATCAATTAAATGATATTGTGCTATACTTATGGATTGATGCCCTGACCAACCATCATCAGAGAGGCACCAGGTAGGGGGAGTGCAGAGAACCATAGGCAGAAATTATGCAGAAAGAGGGTATAATTTGGAGGTTACTGTCCCTTCAGTAGCAGGAGGAAGGAGAGGAAAGATTATAGGAATCTAAGGGATAGAGGATGGAGGGACTCTAGTCAGACAGAGTCTGGTAAACATGGCTCTGTCAGGCCTTCCTTCCACTTCTTCCCCATTGACTCTACTTTGCCAAAAATGTTCACTCCCTTATTCTGTTACTTCTTTTTTCACAAGACTGATATCCAAGATCCAGTAATCAAAATACTGAAATCCAGCAGTCAGAAGTAATTTTTCTCACCCAAGTAATATGCCCAAATAAACTTGCACCCATCATCCTATCACTGGTTTTCCCTTTATAAACAGCCATTTGCTCATGGGCCATGGCAGTCCTCTTTCTATCCAGAGGCAGACTTTTGTTACCTTGGAAAATATTCCTTTCCCCTTTCCTTCCATCTCTCCTGTATTTCTTCTCCTCATCCTCTATTTCCTATCTTTGTCTCTTATTCCCTGTCCTTTGTCCCTCTTGGGCTAATAAATCTCTCCTATGTGATGAACTTGGTCTTGGGGTGTCTTGTTCCTACAGAAGATACCGGGAGAACAGGATCCACTAGATCAACTAAGTAGAGCTCACAGGAGCTCACAGAGAGTTCATCAGCAAGTACTGGGCTTGTCTGCACAAGGTCCTCTGTGTGTATGCTTTGACTGTTAGCTTGGTGTTTTTTTGAGACTCCTAACATTGGGAGCCTGTGTGTTTGACTCTTTCTCTATTCTTGGGGCTCTTTCCTCTTGTGAGGTTGCTTTGTTCAGACTCAATGTGAGGGATTTTGCCTCGTCACATTGTATTACATTTTGTTCCTGGGCTGTTTTCTCTTGGAAGCCTGTTTTTTTTTGTTGTTATTGGTTTGTTTTTTTTTTTTTTTTGAGGGGATGGCTAGATCCTGTGGAAACGGGAAGTGGAGAGTGGTGGGGAAGAAGTAGAGAAGAGGAAATAAGTGGTCAGAATCAGAATATGTATGAGAGAAGACTCTATTTTTAATAAGAAAAAAGAAGAATGTTTTATACTTGGAGATCCTTCGAAATTTGTTCATGTATCTTTCCTCCCACTTTTATTTTGGAGTTAAAATTCACTGTGCTAACGTCTCATAAATTTCTTTAAGAATTCCTCTCTGTGGTTCTCTGATAACATACACAACACACTATCAACAGCTTTTCTGATGGGCCTTTCTGCCCTTGAAGAGATATTAGGAAGCTACAAACGAGAAATAATTCCTACTTCAGAAGAATGGACTTTCCCCTTCTCTCTGTCTCTCCCTCTCTCTCTTCTTCCCCCTTCTCTACTTCCTTCTTCTTCCACCCTTTGTGGGTTAGTGTATTTATATAGAAATAAAAGCTGGATGTACATATTATTATGCACACAAATTTACTGCATTTCTAGTTACCTCTCTTTTTTTATGGTTATCATATACAACTAGGAAAAGTTAAGTAACAGACATTTAATCTTTTACCTAAAGACACATAAGGTCACCAGTAATTGTAACCCGCCCAGAGGGTCAGTTATTCCAAGGTCCCAAAGAGGCACTATCTGAAAAAGACACCTGCGGGAGGGAAAAACGGAGACCAAGCGAAGCCAGACTAGATTCTCTTCTCAATTTGTCAAGGTCTCACTTTATTAGTGAAATGGTTGTGAATTACGTAGCTCTTGAATGAGGAATTTGGCTTGGGATAGGGGCAGGGGCGTGGCAAGGGCAAGAAAGGACCTTGCCAGGGCAGCAAAGGTCACACCTAGCGTTCTCTGTGCAAGCAGAATCGGTCCTTTGTTCCTTTTGTAATTCCAACCACAAACAATTCTCTAGATAGTTGGGTGTGGGGCGGGTTCCGCTAACAAATAGTTCTCAAAATAGTTGGGTGTGGGGCTTCCCGCAAACATCCTTAGGACAATAGTCCCTGCTATAATCTTTGGGAAAATGGCTCCTGACAAGTACTCATGTAAAAGTTTCTATTTTACAAGTATCTAGTGATAATATTAAAAATGTATTTGTGAGACAGGCATATGCCTTTAATCCCAGCCCTCAGGAGGCAGAGGCAGGTGGATCTCTGTGAGTTCGAGGCCAGTCTGGTCTACAAGAGCTAGTTCCAGGACAAATTCCAAAACTGCTAAAAAACCCTGTCCCAAAGAAACAAAAAAAAAAATGTATTTGCAAAACATGCAGCATCAGATACCTATTTACCATTTGATATATTGTCAGAATATATGAATATAATAAGAATATTTAAAAATTTCTGGGAGACATAAAACACAAAACCAAAATTAACACATTTAACATTTCACTTTCCCTAATGTATTTCAGATATATGGTATGGCTTCATTCTTTCAAAGTAGAAGGAATATTTTTAATGATTGGAAGTGAAAGACCTGGATAACTCCAGGTATCCCCAAAGAAAGCCCTGGATAAATCCAGGTCTCCCCCCCCACCCCCGCCCAGCAGGAAGAAAATAGCCAAGAATCCAAGCAGGAAGAGAAGAATCAAAAATCTAAGATTAGCCGGTTAGTGACTGTGTTTCAGGAACTAGCTGAAGATAAAGTTAGGTTGTAATCTTGAGAATAATCTTGAGAAACAGGGAGTTTCCCCCTTGTTATTGTCATTGTAATGTGTTTTAAGAACTAGCTGATTATGACCTTGGGAATGGTCCTGAGAGGCAGGGGGTTGCCCCCTTGCAATCTTCACTGGTATTTTCGGAATTTTCTGTGATACACTCCGTGCCAATTCCAGAGCACTGGGCTGTGGTTTCTCCCCTTAAAAATCACTTCTCCGGGATAGGGGTAGGGGGAGATGGGGAGAGAAAAGTTAGAAGGGAAGGAGGGGGGAAACTTGGGGAAACAGGAGGAGTGGGATGGAGGAAGGTTGGACAGGGGAGCACGGAACCACAGTTGTTAGTTAGGGTTGGCAGGAGACTTGACCCTAGAGTGGCTCCCAGGAGCCCATGGTGATATCCCCAGTTGGTCCCTTGGGCAGCTGAGGCTAGGCAACCTGAGATGACCCTATCCTATAGCAATACTGACGAATATCTTGCA
>NC_022021.1:34474525-34495169 GCF_000317375.1 Microtus ochrogaster | reverse complement strand
TGTAATGTTAAATACTTACAGGTTAACTTAAGACATGTACAAATGCATTTATAAGTTGCTATTTTCTGTGTTGCCTTCTCTTGTCCTCTGCACCTCTGTTGACCATTTTCATCACCCGCCACCACTGAGTGGTCCTCTTCTACCATCATTGCTAAAAATAATCAGGAAAGCAGATTACATTTCATAAAACTCATTTCTCATTGTATAACCAGGCAGGCTAAAGAATTATTATGCTCAATCTAGTTTATAGTTCAATAAGGAGCTTGGAATTCCTCATAGCTGTAATTTGAAAGGTATAAATTCTACTTCATTGTAATTATCTGTGTATTTTAACACAATATTTGAAATTCAATTAAAAATAAGGGATTTATTAATGCATACAGTATGAAGTTTTTAGTTAAATTTGGCATTGAATATTTCCCAGAAAGGATTAAAGCTGTCTTTAAATTATTATTAATGCACACATGCTGAGTAGAGCTATTTGACTGGAATTTGATGAGTGCCATGCATCTAATTCTAAGCAAGTCAACTTAAATTCCTCCACAATTAATCCTTTTAAGTTTCTACAAAGCATGTTTTATTCATGAAGTCACACAGCATACTATTAGTTCACAGTAATTAATAGAATATTTATAAGCATGTGGAAAAGTACAAAAAATATAAAGTGCTTACAATCCATATGTTCCTGCATGCAACAGAGGAAAAATGATTACCAGAATTACGAATCAGGGAAGCAAAAACTACATTAGGTATTTTATAGAAAGTTAAGCTGTTACCATACCCACTGAAATAACTTAAGAATTGTACTCTATTGATGAATGGCAGTCATTCTTGAAGTTAGCTCAGTCAATATACATCCCCTTGACAACCAATACTTGTTCTTGCTTCAAATTATTTTGTAGAAAAAAATTCCCCTTTAGCTGCATTTACTGAGAAACTGTTAATATATTTATTATTTTATAATGCTAAACACTGAATACAGAACTCTGTGCATGCTATGCAAGTGCTCTACCATACCTTACATACCTGGCCCCCACTGATTACTTCAGTAAGGTATTTCGTTGATGGTACTATAAAACTACTTAATCATAATATAATCTCCAAGCATTTTTGCCTTCTCTCTTCAGTCATAGAAAATAATTAATATTTTATGTCGGAAAATAAGCCAACAAAGCAATGGATAAAAGCTGATTACTTATATTTGATATTGCTTAACTAATTTTGTTTGTTTGTGGAGAAGATACAGAAAACATCTAAATGCTTAAAGAATAAGATCTACTATAATTTTACGCCCAGGAACTGCTCTGGTTAACATATGTTCAATAGGATTTTTTTATTCATGCTTACATTAGAGATAACAGCAAATATTTATTATAAACAAGTCCTATGTAAATAGTACTCACATTAAAACTTATTGCAAGTAAGATTGCTAAATCCTTGTATTTTTGACTGTAATGAAAATTAAGAAAACAGGAATTGAAGGAAGGAAGGAAGGAAGGAAGGAAGGAAGAAAGAAAGAAAGAAGAAATTAAAATAAAGAATCAAATAGGAAGTAAACAAAGTTTAGAATGCTAGATGAAGTAGACAGGCAGAGAGGGATAGAGAGAAAAAAGGGAAAGGGGTGAGGGAGAAAAAAATTGGACATAGCCTGTCAGCAGACATGGGTATGCAGTATAAAGTTCTATGAAAGTTCATTCATTCTAAAAAGTCTGCTAAATGATGAGAATTATATCTCCATCTAAATCAGCTCTGTGTAATAGCATACAAACACTGGTCCCTGCTTGTTTTCTTTAATTATTATAGAGACAGAACATGGTTCTTTGGTTGAACAATATTGACAGAGCTCAATACAATAAGGTAAAATGGAAGATTCTCTCTCTCTCTCTTTGTGTGTATGTGTCTCATATACACACACACACAATCACATAATTCCAATGGTATCTCATATTTATACTAATGAAGCTCAGTAGTTCTTGCAAAACTTTTGCTCTTTGTATGGTGCAGTGATATCAATATTTCTTTCAGGCACTTAGAGATTTCTAAATTGTTCTACAGAAAGAGATAATATTCTTTTCATAAATTGTTCAGGATCCAATGTGTTTATGCAGAAAAAGACAGAGAGGCCAAACAGAGGGAGAATAAGTAAATATCTACAAATAAGTGTAAAATATAAAACTGATTAAGCTTTTAAAATAACATTATTTTATGTAATAAAACATAAAAATACCATTTAGTAAAATATGGAAAAAATAACCAAATATGGAGATTGTATGGCTTCTCAATGTCCTTTCCAAAATTCATGTTTAAATTTTTACTTTTTACCTTTTTTTTCTTAACATAGGGAATTTAGAGTAGAGAATTACTCTAACTAATGTACTTGAGAGCAAGATCTTGATCTTTGTAAGGGAATACAGGTTAGAAATGACTAAAATTTGAATGCCAACCCACTGTCACATGGCCATTCTGGAGAAGGTAGAAAATTGGCTTACTACAATTCCTTGCTCAGAGTGAGATTCTACAGAGAGATACCACCAGACGGACAGAATTCCTGGGGAATGCAGAGATGGCTCAGCAGCAAAGCTTCCTCTGCTAGTATTTCAGAATACTTGAGATTCATTCATGGTACCAATATCAGGCTTTATTGTTGCTATTTACATTGGCTAAGTTTATGATATATTTTTTCTTTTTATTTGAAGATTATAATTCAATAAAAACAATTATCCAATGCCTTTACCTTTTCTAAATATTTTCATATGCCCCTCTTCACGATCTTTTATATTTATGGTCTCTTTTTGTTCAATAATTGAAATTGCATGTATGTAGGTATTTGTCTACTTATATATATTTCCAAATATAAACGTTGTAGCTCTTATAATGAACCTGTATCTGTTTTCAGGACTGTTCAGCACTGGCCAATCAATTTATGAGTTATTCTTTAAGGAATGCAACCTTTCTCACTCCCAGCTTTTCTCAGTTATTGATAGTTCTTTGTATAAAGTTGTCTTATGGACTCTTCTCTCTTCACTTTTTCAATGGAATCATCCTTGTTCTCCTCATGTTTAGGTAATTATGCTAATAAATTTTTATGTATGTATTTTCTGTTATTAGCAGACACAATCTCAGCAAACTCTGTGACACTCTGCTACTTTCATACTTCCCATGTCCTTTTCTGCAATGTTCTCTGAGCCTGACATGCAAAAGGGTTTTTATATTTATCAGGGGACTCAGTTCTACAGTCCTGCATATTGATTGGTGGTGACTTTCTGAAGTGGTCTCTTTCTGTTGCAAAGAAAGTCACCTGTAAGTTCAGCTACAGAAAATTCAATTCCCTCTTTTTATCTATGAGGATAATCTAACTGAGATACACATACATACATACACACACACACACACACACACACACACAAACAAGCAAGCACACACACACAGAGGAGGGATCTAAAAATAATAATCTTAATGTTCATAAAAAGTGAGAGAACTTTCAAAGTAATGTTGAAATATTTTGAAATTCAGAGCATAGGAAATAAATAAATGTATTTCCCCTATCAATTGTTGTGTATATAGTATTCACTTACAGAAATCAAGAATGAACTGAGAGAGAGGAGGGGAAAGCTAATCATCTACATCCTGTATACTCTGTAGATTATAAGAGCATGTGGTAGTTTGAATGTAACTGTTCCCCATAAGCTAATAGAGAGTGGCACTATTAGGAGTTGTAGCTTTGTTTGAGAGTATGTGTCTTTTTTGGAGGAAGTGTGTCCCTCTCAGCACGGGCTTTGAAGTCTCCTATATGCTCAAGTCACAACTAGTGAGACAGACTACCTCCTGTTGCTTATGAATTAAAAATGTAGAATTATCAGCTCTTTCTCCAGCACCATGTCTGCCTTCATGCTACCATGACCCACCATTTTGATAATGGACTCAACATCTGAAATGTAAGCCACTCAATCTAATATTTTCCATTACAAGAAGTTTCCATAATCATGCTTTCTCATCACAGAACTAGAAATTCTAAGACAGAACACTTGTATATATATTTATATAGGTGTATACTTATATATGCAGATAATAGCTACTTAGATCTTGTACCATTATTTCTTTGAGAAAATCAACAAAATTAACAAATTCTTAGCAAAATTAACTCAAAAACCAAGTGGGAATATACAAATCACTAAAGTTAGAGATATAAAGGATGATATTACATTAGACAATGAGGAAATGCAAAGAATCTTAAGAATATATGTTAAGATAGCATATTATATCCAACTGGAAAATCTAAAAGAATTGGATGAGTTTTTTGATAAATATAACCTAATAAAATTAAAAAGATGATATAGGAAATTGAAGAGCATTCACAATATGTACAGCAAAAAGAACAATCTTAGGCACCAGTAACAACTTAGTGTCATGGAGAAAACTACAGAAAGTAAAATTTTTTTCTTAACCCAAGCATCTAGTCACAAAGGTTCTTCCTTGCCACAGTATAATAAACATTTATTCAACTATTTAAAGCTACCATCTTGGAAAGATTTTAAAACATGAGCCATTCTAAGCATGACTAAACAAGATCCAAGCTACAACAGTTTGGCATAGTTGTTCAAATGAATATTTTTTTTGGCAGAAAGAAACAGAACTAGCATGTTTTTTTTTTCTCCGATTTGACTCTAGAATGTGTGATTATTCAAAACATAATAATACTAATATATACTGTGTGGTAATATTTTACTTGGGACCATGTCGATAAAAACAATGACCACTACAATAGAAATTTGCAATAATGGAAGGAACTTAGGGTCAGCTTCAGTTATAGTTATGGAGAAGTATAAAAATATGGTGAAGCACAATTATGTGGTATTAGTAAAAACAAAACAATACAGTGCAAAAGTAGTAAAGAAAAACTGCAGGGTACACAGGAATTCCAGTTCTAACCTGATAGGATGAGCATGAGTCATGAAATTCAGTGTCTGTCACTAGAGATTAGTGTAAAACAGGCAACACGACCAGGAATCAAATAGCAAATGTTACTGAGGATGCAAGCTTCTGGATAAATACACTGAGAAGAAGACTGTTACTACATTAAATTTCACCATGAAGTCACATAATGTCCCATGAACTTTTCAAATGTCTTGCTGATGTTTTCCTGAGCAGATGATCTTTAGCAATGCTAAAACAAAGGTATAGTTAGTCCTATGACCATGTACAGAGAACTCAAATTTAGAGTTTGAAATTTGCTTCAGAGACTAACAGATTAGTGATGTAGATAAAATTTCTATTGTTCTATCTCTCCCTGCTTTTTTGATTGTAAAGTCTGAGTGAATTTATAGCTACTGCACAGTATGTTACTTAGGAATTTTGGGATTACAATACTGTAGACAGCCCTAGATTTTGAATTTGCCACATATGTAGCAGTATTAATATCACAAAATTTCTCTTTTGATACTACAGACAAATTCAGATATATAATCACTCAAGGATGATAATTTCCCATTAATAATTTCACATGAAGATATACAAAAGCATTCAATATAAACGAGATAAATAAACACATCACTGTATGAGTAGATATAGATATGAATATGAAAAGTTAAAATGAATGGTTGTTAGATAAATTTGTCCTGTAAAGTACTTAATGACACTAACTCCATTTTAAATGTTAACTTAAGAAAAACCATATGATAATTTTAATCAGCTCTTCAAGTCTGGATGTCTCTATTCCCTTAATTTTGTGAACCAGAACTGGGTGAGATTCTGTCAACAACTTCTTTCTTTGCACATCCAGAACTTACTCAAGCACATTTCTCATTTCATGGGTCAGTTGCTTTCTTTGTTCTCATCCATGAAGGATAAACCCAATGTTTTTTATTGGATTTCTGGCAGGTAGTGAGAGACTTAACTTTATTATGGATCTTGGCTTGTCACAGATGAATTGCTTCTCTTTGATACAACTGGGCCAATCTATCTAGTGTGGAGAAATGCTCTCTCTGTGGAAGAAGAAGCTCAATTCAGAATAAAGAGATGCTTCTCTTATTTAAAATGAATGGAGACTACTGGTGGGTGACAAAGTCACAGTCACCTTAAAGTTGCTCGTCAATTGTCTGTTGAATGATAGACAGTGCTGTAAAAACATAGACTATAAAAATGCACCATTGATAACTTCTTCTAGAGTAAGTTTATTAAATGTGAGCAACAGAGGTTAAAACCTTAACTTTTCTCAAGTAACTAAAAAAAGGAAAAAATGCATATTGTATCTTTTTTGTTGTTTGCAAAAAGAAACTTAGGTATAGGATTGTGAAAACCTTTATAAATAGTTTAGATGAGGCACTTAAGGTAAATTGTATGTCACGATGTTTCTTCTTTTTTTATTCTTTTAAGAAATTTTCCACTTCTTTTCATTCTTTTTACAATCCCAATTTTCAAAATCCTTCCAGTTATGGGAAATGTAGAAATCATGAATCTCTCATATCCCTTGAGTTTTGTGTAATTTTTTCACTTTAATTCAATAGTAAATAAGAATCCACTGAACAAATGACCAGATTTACAGTTATAAATGAGGGAAAGAGCTGGGAGGTGGTGGTGCATTCCTTTTCTCCCAGCACTCAAGAGGCAGAGGCAGGCAGATGTCTGTGGGTTTGAGGCCAGCCTGGTCTACAAGAGCCAGTTCCAGAACAGGCTCCGAAGATACAGGGAAATCTTGTCTCAATAAACCAAAAAATAAAGAAAGAAAATTAGGAAAATTTCTGTGAAATATGGTATTTAACATATGTATACAGAAATTTATATTGTCACTAAACTTACCTATATTAAAATTTTAAAAATTGTATTTCTTTCAGAAACTAGATGTCAGTTTTCTAAATAATTAAGTGTGTTTGAGAAAAATCAGCATGCACATTTGAATGCTTCATACATAAGCATTTCATAAATATTACTTTGCAGAAATTTATGTTTGGATAAAGTTCAGTATCAGTAGAATATTTTACCATAAAGATGTAAATAAAAGATGCATTGATATTGATAAATATAGTCTGTGTTATTCTTATATAAATAACTTACAGTTATTTGTCCAGCACAATACACAAATTATGTTTTTAAAAATTATTTGAAAACTAAAACAGACATAACAAAGTTGGGAAAATATTGAAAAACATCATAAATGCAAATATACCCACATTTTACAGATTAACATGAAATTCCATATTTAAAATTTATGAAGCAACTTCTTATTCATATATAAGATTTAGTGGGTTGAGACATATAGAGAAATTAAGTGGCAGAATATAAAGTAAATGTTTGATATCTTCTTTTAAATTTATTTAATAGTTAGTATTTTAGTCTTTTCAGAAAGTAGAGGCATCTCATAATGCTACCACACTAATAGTATAGGCTTGTTTATGAAATATGACACTGGTTTAATAAATTTAACCAATAATTTTTGAGAGTATTCAATAATTGTCTTTTTTCCTTTGAATAGACACAATCATTAAAAAATATTTGTGAATTACAAAGTGGTATTTTAAAACTTATTTACTTTGAGCATACATAAAATTTATATGATATTTTTCTAAGATGAAAATATATTATTAATATATCTATACTTTTAATGTAAAAATATTTTTCACATATCATAATAGAATAGAAAATGAATGCACAACATACCCAAACCTATGGGACACTTCGAAAGCTGTGCTGATAGGAAAATTCATAGTACTAAGTACCTAGATAAACCAAGTGGAGCAATCTCACACTTGAAACTTAAGAGCACACCTATAAGTTCTAGAACCAAAAGAAGCAAACTCATTCAGGATAATTAGATGCTAAGAAATAATCAAATTGTTTGGTGAATCAATAAAATAGAAAAAAAAAGATAACAACACAAAGAATCAATGAAACAGAGATCTGTTTTTTTGAGAAAATCAAGAAGATAGACAAACCCTTATCTAAACTAAAGACAGAGAGAACATCTAAACTAATAAAATCAGAAATGAAAAAGGAAACATAACCACAGACACTGAGGAAATCTAGAGAATCATTAGGCCATACTTCAAAAACTTGTACACCACAAAATTGGAAAATTAAAAATGTAAAAGAAATGGATGATTTTCTGGATAGGTACCACACACCAAAATTAAATCAAGACCAGGTGAGCAATTCAGATAAACCTATTGCCCATAATGAAAGAGAAACAGTCATCAAAAGTGTTCCAAACAAAAGAAGTCCAGGGCCTGATAGTCTTATTGAAGAATTCTACCAGAACTTCAAAGAAGAGTTAATATCTATCCTCCTCAAATTATGCCATACACTAGAAATAGAAGAAACATTACCAAACTCTTTTTATGAAGTTACAGTTAACTTGATACTGAAACCACAAAAGGACTCAAATAAGAAAGAAAATTACAGACCAATCTTCCTCATGAAAATTAATACAAAAATATTCAATAAAATCTAAGAACACATCAAAAGAAAGAAAGAAAGAGAAAGAAAGAAAGAGAAAGAAAGAAAGAGAAAGAAAGAAAGAAAGAAAGAAAGAAAGAAAGAATGAAGAAAGAAAGAAAGAAAGAAAACCATCCACCATGATCAAGAAGGCTTCATTCAGAGATGCAGGGATGATTTAACATACAGAATCCATCAATGTAATCCAACATATAAATAAACTGAAACGAAAAAAAAGCATATGATCATAACATTAGATGTTATAAAGTTTTTGACAAAATCCAACACTGCTTTATGATAAAGTCTTGGAGAGATTAGAGATACAAAGGACATATCTAAGCATAATAAAATCAATATACAACAAGTCAACCATCAACATCAAATTAAATGGAAAAATACATCAGCAATTCCACTTAAATCAGGACAAGACAAGGCTGTCTACTTTCTCCATATCTATTTAACATAGTACTTGAAGTTCTTTCTAGAGAAATAAAACAACAAATTGAGATCAAGGGGATATAAATTGGAAAATAAGTCAAACTTTCATTATTTGCAGATGATATGATAGTATGCTGTGGGACAATGGTCTTTTATCCTGTCACTTGTATTATTTTTAATAAAACACTGATTGACCAGTAGCCAGGAAGGAAGTATAGGTAGGGCAATGTTGACCAGGCAGGGAGTAGAGGTGTGGCAATGAAAATTATGAGAAGAGGGAAGTTTCAGTCTGCAGTTGTCACCCAGACATAGAGGAAGCAAGATGTGACTGCCGTGCCAAAAAAGTTACCAAGGCATGTTGCTAACATAGACAAGAATCGTGGGCTAATATAAGTTATAAGAGTCACTAAGAAGCCTGAGCTAATAAGAATATCAGTTTATGATTAATGTAGACTGCTGTGTGATTATTTGGGATTTAATGGTTGCGGGACTGGGTGGGTCAAAACCTCAGACAAAAATAGTATACGTAAGTGACCCCAAAAATTTGACAAGGGAACTCCGACAACTGATAAACACCTTCAGTAATGTGGTAGGGTACAAGATTAACTCAAAAAATCAATAGCCCTCCTATATAAAAATGATAAATGAGAAAACATCAGAGAAACATCATCATTCAAAATAGCCACAGATAATATAACATATCTTGGAATAACACTAACCAAAGAATTGAAAGATTTGAAGGACAAGAACTTTAATTAGTAGAAAAACTAAATGAAAGAAGATATCAGAAAATGGAAAGATCTCTCATGTTCTTGGGTAGGTAGGATCAACATAATTAACATGCCAATCCTTCTGAAAGCAATCTACAGAGTCAATGCAATCCCAGACAAAATCCCAGTTCAATTCTTTAGAAACATGAAAGAACAGTACTCAACTTCATATGGAAAAACAAAAAACTCAGGATAGAAAAAACAATTCTGTACAATAAAGGAACTTCCAGAGCTATCACCATCACTGACATCAAGCTATATTCTAGAACTAGAGTAACGAAAACAGTTCAGTATTGGCATGAAAACAGACTGGTAGGCATATGGAATTAAATTGAAGACCCTGATAATAATCCACAGACCTATAAACACCTCTTCTCTGACCAAAAATGCTTAAATTATACAATGCAAAAAAGAAAGCATCTTCAACAAACTGTATTTCAACATGTAGAAGAATGCAGATGGAACCATATCTACCCCCATTCACAAAATTCAAGTCCAAATGTATCAAAGACCTCAATGTAAATCCAGTCATACCAAATTTCATAAAAGAGAAAATTGGAAGTAAACTTGAATGCATTGGCACAGAAGACCACTTCCTAAATATAACACCAGTAGTGGAGACAGTGAGTGTAACAATAAATAAGTGAGAATTTCTGAAACAGTGAAGCTTTTTAACGCATGGGGCATGGTTAATAAGACAAAATGACAACCTACTGAATGGGAGAAGAACCAATCCCACATCAGACAGGACTATTCTCCAAAATATATAAAAAACTCAAGAAACTAGACATCAAAATACCAAAGAATCCGATTTAAGAATGGAGTATAGATCTAATAGCAAATTCTCAACAGAAGAATCT
Source organism: Microtus ochrogaster (assembly GCF_000317375.1). Classification (NCBI taxonomy): domain Eukaryota; kingdom Metazoa; phylum Chordata; class Mammalia; order Rodentia; family Cricetidae; genus Microtus; species Microtus ochrogaster. The sequence goes on along the minus strand of NC_022021.1, from coordinate 34,484,674 downwards.
CAAGTGGCCAAAAGACAATTAAGGAAATGTCAAACATCCTTAATCATCAGAAAAATGCAAATCAAAACAGCTCAGATGTACCATCTTACAGCAGTCAGAAAGGCTAAGATGAAAAATACCAATGACAGCTTATGTTGAAAAGGATACAGGGTGAGGGGAACACTCCTTCATTGCTGGTGGGAATGCAAACTTGTAAAGCCACTCTGGAAATCAGTATGGCAATTTCTCAAAAAATTAGGAATCAAACTACCTAAAGTCCCAGCAGTACTACTCTTGGGCATAGATCCAACAGCTGCTCAAATATACTATAACGACATTTGCAACTATGTTCATAGCAAAAGTGTTTGTAATAGCTATAACCTGGAAACATCTTAGGTACCCCACAACCAAAAAACAAAAAATGGTTAAAGAAAATGTGGTATATTTACTCATAGTGTGCTACTCATCAGTAAAAGATAATGACAGCTTGAAATTTTCAGACAAAAGGATGGGACAAGAAAACACATCCTGAGTGAAGTAACTCAGGCTCACAGTGACAAACATAAGTGTGTATTAGACATAAAACAGGATAATGAGCCTATAGTCTACCACCCCAGAGAAACTTGGTAACAGGGAGAACCCTAAGAGAAACAAACATGGATCCTCCTGAGACGGGGAGATAGACAAGATCTCTTGGGGAAAAAATGGAACCTTGGGATTGGGGAAGAAGGGAGGACAGAAAGGAAGACGGAGGGAAGAAAAGAAGGAGAAGGAGAACTTGAGGGAACTCGATGGTTGAAAATGACGAAAGACAGAGAGAGAGAGCAAGGGAAGGGGTAACTTGATTGAGGGAATCATGGGGCTAGCAAGGAACGTGAAACTAAAGAAATCTACAAGAATGAACCCAGCTAAGATCCTAAGCAATTATGAAGAGCGTGCCTAAACTGGCCTTGCCCTGTAGTCAGATTGATGACTATCATAAATGTTAAATGTTAACATAGAACCCTCATCTAGCAACTAACGAAAGCATATGTAGAGATCCACAGTAGAGTTCTGGCCTGAGCTCCCAAAGTCCAGTCAAAGAAAGGGAACCGCGATAATATGACCAAAGTGGTGAAGACCATGATGGGAGTAACCCCTGCAACAAATTATCTGAACTAATGTGAGCTAATCAAATCTGGCCTTACATGGGAACCATCATAGAACAAACTAGGTCTTCTGAATGTAAGTGACAGTTGTGTATCTGGGGCAGACTGTGGGACCACTGACAGTGAGACCAGGATTTATTCCTACTGCTTGTACTGTTTTATTGGAACCCATTCACTTTGGAGGAATACCTTGCTCAGCCTAGCTATAGTGGGAAGGGCTTTTATTCAGCCTCAAAACAATTTACTAGACTTTGTTGAATTCCCATGGGAAGCCTTAACCTCTCTGAGGATTGAATGGAGCCTGTGGTGTGGGGAAAGGTGGAGGGAGCGGGAGCTCTGGGATTTGTATGCAAAACGAGAAAAGATATACTCTTTTTAAAAATTAATTAATTAAAATGTAGTAAATTAAAAGAATTAGTATAATTAAAAGAATAGTATAAGCGTCAAAAATAGTAATAATAATATAAAACAAAAAGCTCAGAAATTCCAAAGTATTTAAAGATTAAACATTTTATGCTTGATGTATATACTATTATTTCTATGAACATAAATGAGAAAATTTTCACTTGGAATACTTTAAGTCTAGTATTGTTAATTCACTTTTTAATTCATAGTTTCTACATGTAGAAAGGCATTACTGAAGAATAAAAAATTCTTATAAGGAACAAAAGTTACTTTATAACAAAAAACCCATCATCTTAATTTACACTTTGCTTTTTATTTAAGTAACTACAGTTTTTAACATATTATCTGTAGCTAATAGTTCCTTAGTTTGCCTGCTTTCAGTCACCTTTAAGAGTTCATTCTATAAATATTGGACTGTTTAAGTATATAGAAAATTTTTATTTCATGTTTTGATCCTTTAAAAGAGAGACTATACATGTCAAAACCAAAATAAAACACTGTTGATGTGCATTGAGAAAAAATTATGCATGTACTTGTGCAATTAGCTCACAGAAGTTTTATCAAATACCACATTCCTTTCAGCGCAATCTGTCTTGTTAGAATTGCAAGAGATAATATATCATATGAAGAATTCACAACACTCACAAAACACCATAATTGAAACAAATGCAGCAGGTTGCTATGATGAAAGATTAACAATAGAATTATTTGTTCAGTCCATCACTCATCTCATTAAGGATGCTACTGTGATAAATTGGATATAAAAATAAATATCCCTCAAATGTTAATAAGCTTTAGTTTGATTTATTAGGAAGACATTTGGAATTTTTTTTAAAGAAGAGGCTAAAATGTCTTACTATTTGGAAAATATATTCAATATAATGAGCCAATCTCTTTAATATAATAGCAATATTATTCTGGGACTCTCATTTAACAAAGTTTCAAACTGAAATGTTATTGTCATGTTTCAGACAAACGCTAAGTACTCAGAAACCATCCAAACCAAATTTGTTAAGAGTGCAAGGATTAAATTCCTAGCCCCCATTTAAAATTTCAAAGAAAGTTCTATAATAATAAAAATTTATGTGAAATTCTTGTCTATATGCTATAAGTATGTTTTATTACCATTGATCAATAAGGAAACTGTTTCAAGCAATGACTTAACAGAATAAAGTCAGACAGGAAATCCAAGCAGAGACATAAAGTGAGAGTAGGCAGAGCCAAAGGGATGCCACGTAGCTGCTGAAGGAGGCAGATGCCATGTAGTTTTCCAAGTAGCAACAGGTAACAAACCATGAGATTCATGGTAAAATGCAAAATAATGGAAATGTGTTAATTTAAGATATAAGAGTTAGCTAGAAATATTCCTGATTTGTTGGCTAAATAGTGTTATAATTGTCATAGTTTCTTTCTGTTTATTTGGGTCCGAGCAACTGGGAACAAAAGAGTTGTTTCTCATTACAAATGATGCCAGCAATGGACAACTGCATCCACATAAAATGTGAAAGAGCTTGGGAAGGACTTCTAGACACAAAAGAACAGAGTTGTGCATGGCTTCTTGGTAGCAGCATTTTCTCCTGTGGGTTCTGCTTGCTAAAGGCCTTAAAATAATTACATAAACATAACTAGGAAAAAAGCAAAAAACCAATAAGACAAAAAAATCTTCAAACAAAGTCATATAAGACAAAAAATATTATAAAAAGTAGCATTAAATTATTTTTGTGGTGGCTGTCTACTTCTCCACTTTTTATTATTTCTAAATCACAAGCTCAGAAAACATTAGACTTGATGTGTTTGATTTTGTTAAATTTGTAACACTGTTTGAGTGTTTTCATACTTTAAAATAAACTAATAAATAAATGGGCAGCCATGAAGTTTGTATGTATTTTTTATGCTTTCATCTTCTATTTTAAAGTATTTTTATTTTTGTTTTTTTTTGCTTTCTATAGATAGATGAGAGAGAGAGAAAGAGAGGGAGAGAGAGAAAGAGAGGGAGAGTAAGAGGGGGGGAGAGGGAGAGAAATGAAATGGAATTAGATGAATGGGGAGGTTGAAATATTCAAGGAGTTCAGGGAGGGAAAACAGTGATCAGGCTATATTGTATGAGAACATTTTCTATTAAGGAATAAAGTAAAGTCAGTGGATCTATTGTAACAAAATAAATATTCCCATGTTCTCCTAAATATAGAAATTTTGTAACTGAGCCCCCAAAAGTCAGAAGGAGTGTGAGCAGCTAATTATAGGTTAGAAACTCAACAAGAGATTTGAAATCTAGGATTTGTTTTAGTAGCAGTTCCTTAGAGAACATCCTTATTCTTTGGTCAGAAAAGAGACCATAAAAATACATAAATTGCCTTTATTAGTGATTGCATTAACATACTCTCTTATAAGGGACAGTTATTCATCGTAAAACATTAGACTTTAATTCACTGTCAATCACTCTCAATATGTCCAGAATGGTCTTTGTGCTCAAATAATTGGCCCAGGTTGCTAATGCTAAAACTGAATGGAGAGTCAGCAGTCATGCCCTAAGGATGTTGAGTTGGTCTTGGAAATTACTGTCTGAACCGGAGCTACAAACAGTGTTGTTTTAGTGATAGGAGGCTAAGCAAAAGGCAACAGTATATCACCCAGTGCCTTTACTCTGTATGGTATGATGTATTCAGCTTGATTGTTACTATTCTGAATTCCTGTGGCAAAATCTGGCCAGAGAAATAAGATTGCTCTGGAAAATAATGTTTGAGCAGGACCTAGATAAAAAATACAATATATTTGGATGAATTAACTCCTGATTATCCATTTCACTGCAAATTGAATGGTTGTGTAAATAATAAGCATGTGATACTGTACACATTTGAAATTAATACTGGGACCACGTGCTAAATCCATAGCAAGACACGTAAACTCAGAGTCAGTTTTGATGGTATTCAGTGAAAAATATTTTGCTGCACTCCTAGATTATAAATTAAATCTGGCACATATTTCAATTTTTCTGACCTGTTTAAATGTCACGCATTAATAAAATGGTCCCTCCAGAGTAACAAACACTTTACACTTTAACTGTATGTATCTGTACATAAAAATGATTTAATATAAAAAGGTATAGGTTTTACTATAAACTTAGTGCTAGGGCTGTTATTATTGATATTTTCAATCATGAAAGTTTGAAGCCTTGGAAACTCTTCATTGTTTGCTATGTTTTTGAGTCATGTTGCAGATGTTTATTGATGTCTCTTAAAGCAAGTATGGGTCATTTGTGCTGTGTATTATTAAAGTAAATGTCAAGATAAAAATGGAGCAAGGTGAATGCAGAATAAAAAATAGTTGACTTAATATTAATAATGTAGCATGTGGGCAGATGAAACTTGTACAAAATGTATGGTATCTGAAAGGGAATAATGAGCTGATTAACAAAAAAAGAAAGGCAAGCTCACACACACACCACACAAATGAGCACATAGGACATAATTTTATAAATCCAAGATTTTCCTGATTATGTTCTCTGATAACAACCTTTCCAACAAATAGAGTATAATTTCTGAATATATTTCTTATCAGTAAATCCCATCCCACTTTCTAGCTGGTCTTAAGTATTCAATACAGGACCCTAGACAAAGCAATAGAATGAAATATTGAATGCTTGGTCCCCATATGGAAGAAAAGACTTTCAAAATTGGATTAATGTGATTGGTGAGAATGAGTTCTTAAAAGCCACATGAAGTCCAGTAATTGGATCCTTCCATTTTTATCCCTGTTGATTATATTTTGAAAGAATTATTTATTTGTTTATGCATAAGTTTAGAAATGATTTCCAAATGCAAATTTTAAATTATATTGGCTGGCAAAATAATTTGCGATACTGCATTCTAATTTTCAAAAATCACTGTATCCAATTTCTTGTTTGAAACTTCCAAGTTCCTCGGTCTGTTAAGAGAGTGTGATGACTTTCACAGGTTATAAGGCTATTTTCTAGCATGGGGACGATCTGAGAAAAACTCTGCCATAAAAATTAAAGATGGCAATATCATACTCCCAATATTTCATATTTTATGGCATTACTGTTTGTGTTTGGGGCAGACTGAAAATCTATTTTTATTATGCTCTCTGAGATGGCACTTTGAATTTAAGCTCCATTTTCCATGGCTTACAGCTTTTCCACCAAATACCTTTGGGGCTAAACTTCATCATTCTGGTTCTTAGCTAGGATGAAATAATTCAGAAAGTTTGGGGAAATGTACTTTGCCATTTTGATTTAAGTAACTATAGGGAAATTCTTTGTGCCTGTTCCAGTATGACATAAAGATAAATTTTATCCTCTTATTCTTTGTACATGTCTATTATGTTTAGTAAAATAATAATATTTTCTATAAATAGTACTTTCTTATATTTAAAGTCCTTACACAAAATGACGGATGCAATAGCCCCTCTCTGACTCTCACTATTCCATATCATAAAATCTGTATGATATGCCAAATCTATCAGAAGGCCTGAAGTAGAGGCTTTTGTAGGAAGAAACTTCTGTTTTCAAACAAAATGAAAAGTCTTATTTGCAAAAATTGACTAAGCATCTTCTAAAGATATATGACTTTAGTGGCTATTTAAGGCCATCTCAATGGGTTTTGTGAGCTGTCAAATTTGTCCATTCTGCTTCCAAATGTATACAAATTAGTCTAGTTTCATACCTTTCTCACAAATATAATATTTGATAGTATACTATAATGAAAAGAAAGCACAGAGGATAAAAGAGGCTAAGGCCCACAAAGCAAGCAAGCTTCATCACTTTGGAGTTCTCAGAGGTAAAGAGTAGCATGTGTAGTGCTTAAGTGCGTCCTTGCATTAAAAGACCTACCTCACTTTAGCATTGTGAAAGTTCCTGTGTGTTTATCTTAGTCAACTGTAGATAGTATCACTTCAAAGAAAAAAGAGAAGACTTGTACATAAATACATTAAGTTGTTTCCTAAACACACACACAAAGTTGGTGTTTGTATATGGACATGTATATATGTATATGCAATTAGGAAACTAATAAGCATTATTCATATTTAATATATGGATAAATAATGATGTATTCATATTTGATTTAGGTTTAACCCTCAATTTGTTCAATTAAACATGATTTAGGTTTTATTAAAGTGTGATTATTTATACTAATTGTTTTAAATTATATAAAAGTTTAATAATTTTTCATCTTTTACTACTGAATATGTTTTATTTATATTTATATACACACATATGTACATATATGTAAATGACTTCAATAATTTACTAATTTTCATTTTATACAGTTCATGATAGCTATTTTGTTAGGATTTTAGTAAGTTTCTCACTGTTCTTCTAATGAAGGGCATCAAGAAAATAGAAAATAAAATTCTAAATAATCCAGTTTAAAAATGGGGCACAGAACTAAATAGAGAATTCTCAAAAGGGGAATCTTAATGACCAAAAGATGTTTAAGGAAATGTTCAACAATTTTAGCCATCAGGGAAATGCAATTTGAAACAACTCTGAGATACCATCTTACATCTGTCAGAATGGCTAGGATCAAAAACACCAATGATAGCTTATTCTGGAGAGGCTGTGGAGTAAGGGGAGCACTCATCCATTGCTGGTGAGAATGCAAAATTTTAAAACCAATTTGGAAATCGGTATTGAAGTTTGTCAGAGAAGTGGGTATCAACCTACCTCAGGATTCAGCAGTACCACTCTTGGGCATATACACAAAAGATGCTCAATCATAGTACAAAGGCATTTTTTTCAACTATGTTCATAGCAGAATTATTTGTAATAGCCTAATTCCCCTGTATTATAATCCTCTCTAAGGCTGGCATTGAAGTGGTGGACCACTAAGATTAAAGTCACCTACCTCCTGGGCCCTGGCAACTAATGTGGCTACTGGGATTAAACGTGTGTCTTACTACTGCCTCATTTAAGGCTGATCAATTTGGCTGTTTTACTTTTCCAATACCCATAGAAGCTTTATTTATTAAAATATAATTGCAGTGCCACTACAAGTTTTCATGCATTCAGTGTTCCAATTAGACATCTTGTGTGACAAAATAATACTTCAGAATCATTTATATCCTCTTGAGTCACTGACCAAATGGTCACAAGCATTACAGGCTATTTCAAATGCTGCTACTGGTAATCTTCTACAATCTGATGGTAACAACCTGTTGATAAAGACACCACATATTTTACCCCTACTGCTTACTGGTAAGTGCTATATTCAATATCAGAGAAGCAAAATAACCATTGATCTCACTTAGTTTTAAAAAAACAAAAAGAAAAGAAAGGGAGAGTGGGGAGGCAGAGAGGGGAACAGAGAAAAATGTAGAACTCAATAAATATCAATAAAAATGTATAAAAAGAAAAAAATTGTAAGCTATATTAGCAACCTGCTTGTAATATATACTATTTTAATAAGGGCACAAATGTTAAGGGAATAACCAATGACCATTTAAGTTTGACTCACTGTCCATTTCATGAGATGGAATATTTGGTTAATATTGTTAAATTAGAAAAAAAAACAAAACAAAACCCTGATACTAGATAGGTCATAGCCCCAGGTGTAAACTTACTTTTATTATTCTCCTAAAGTAAAAAAGTAACAAAATTAACCCTAATTGAATATTGTTATACCCATAGATATGACTCTCTCTCAATACTCAAAAGAGGAGATTTCCCTTGTTATAGGTCTTAATTAAACCAGAGATTTACAAGTGTCAAATGTAGAGAGAAGGAGAGACCTTGGAGCACTCAGCATTAAATCGTATGTCTTTTCCCCATGCCTCCTTTAGAATCACAGCTATCTATGTGTAAGAAGACAGAAAGACTGTATGAACCGAAGTGGTGAATGATTCCAAGAAAGGAGTGTCTTCTAGATGCAACAAGGCTGATGGACATATGGATTCACAGAAGCTATATAAAACCACACAAGTCCCGTACAAATATAATCCAGACAAAATCCCAGCATATAGAAGGGGAAGCGCTAGCACCTAGCTGTGAAATTGTTTGCAATTCATTGTTTCAATGAAAGGGAAAAATGGTTTTCTCTAGTAGAGTGGCACTTGGCATATCAACAAATCTGTGGGTCCGACTTCATGTTCAGGAATAGTTAGCTAATAGAAAACAGACTCAAATATTTTGTGTACTGTTTTAAAAATTAGTTTATAAAATTGTTTTGATAATGGAAAAGCTCTCCTGTACATGAAAAGCTGTAGATAATATTATTTTGCACTAAAAGAATCTCATAGATTCAGAAAATATGCACATTTCAAATCAACAGCTTTTCATAATTATAATCAATTAAATCATTTATGGAAATTAAAGTTTGATTAGTTCTTGGCTTAGAAAAGCAGATATATTTCTAATATGCTATACATACTAATGTGAAATATTCCCAACATGTTTTGTGATCTTAGCTTAAATTTTGCTATGTCTTTCTTTGTAAGTTTTATAAGTATTAAATATAATTTTAGTAGCATAACAGACTATAGGGTGTTGTGAGATATTATGAAAAAATAAGGCTGATTCTAACATCTGCAACATGAAGATAGGAAAAAATATATAAACCTCTAGTAAAATATTTTAGTGTTTAATTCTAGAAGCAAAGTGTAAACTGAGAAAAAATATGGAATTATGAACCCTAAAACATTGCATAGCTACAGCACAGATTCACGAAATTTGTGTTTAGAAGTATTATTTATTAACAAGTTTATTCTAAGAAACACTCTACTTCTCTTGGGAGAGTGATAAAGTTCTCTTGCACTTCTTTAGATTACAGAGAAGCTCTGAAGCCTAATTAGAACCAAAAAAAATTCATATGGCAATACATAAATCTTATAAAGGGGAGCTGGGATTGTTTCATTAGATAAAAGTTTCTGAGACAAAAATAATACCTTGAGTTCAGTCAGAAATTTATATATTATTAACTATTATTTTTCTCAGTAAACCACAGTGCAAAAATAATGTCAATAATGACAGTTGTATACTTCACCTAAGTTAGGAGTTTTTTTTATCATCCAGGGATTTCCTGTTTATGTCCGATTTTCAGGAAAGTACAAAACAAGAAAAGTATGACATTTATGGATTTTTAAATAAAACAAATTTTATTTTAATTACTAGTTACTTCACATTATTTGATTTTGTTATTGTTTACCAATAAGTATTTATGAAATATATTTAAAATGCACATACATACATATCAAGAAGGCTGCATATAAAGAGTAGCACTTATTCCTTAAATTAATAATTTAAATTTATAAAAGATAAATATATCAACTTTGATAATACATAAGATTTTGATAATGCATAAGATAACGACTTTTTTTCATGGTCCTAAGTATTGACTGATGTGGAATCCCCCTCTGTATGCTGTGAATACCATTGGTTAATAAAGAAACTGCTTTGGACCTATCAGCAAGGCAGAATAAAGCATTGGAAATCCTAAGCAGATAGAGGAGAAATGAAGAAAGAGTTAGGTAGATGCCACGTAACCACTGGAAAAGAAAGGTGGCCATGTGCAGGTTCCAGTAAACCATGAAGTTAGTAATCAAATATAAAATAATAGAAATGGATTAATTTAAAATATACAAGCTAGCTTGAAAGACACCTATG
>NC_022021.1:34454007-34471274 GCF_000317375.1 Microtus ochrogaster | reverse complement strand
GGATTTTCACCTGTTGGCCATTGACTGCTGGGTATTTAAGGTTCCATGGTGCTATTACAGAAGGGCTTTTGTACCAGTGGTTGGAGGTCCATGTGTCTGTCTCTGTGTTGTGTTTTCAACCTCCATCCCCTTCCCCAAAGCTTGGGAACTGGATTGTAGCGCATAGAGTGCAGATGGAGAGAGGGGGAGTGCAGTGTGCTGCAGTTAAGAGCTTCAAAATATTTACATGAAGAAGTAGCAGAGCAATTTTTTTTCTTTTTACCAAGACCATATATATAGTACAATGTTTTCGGAAAGTTACTAAAACAAGGTTGCAAATACTATTTCCCTCATTCTTCTATAAGTATTATGTCTATATTTGTTAGGTAGGATACTGAGCACTCATACAGGTTCTATATGAGTACGTGTCTATAGTTATTTATATTGAATATTTAAGTGCAGTTTGTTTTCATATTTCTGACTTTGAAGAGTTATCTGTCACTTATTCTAATCCTCAGGGAATTAGAATAGAGAAGAAGGTAAATTTTCCACACATGACCGGATTTCTCCATTCATGCAATTGTGACAGTATGATTTCTCTAACAAATCAAACCTGCATACTGACACCAGTTGATTCGCCAGTGTGTATAGATAATATTTTACAGAGAAGAAATTGACTGACAAAGTGTCAGTATAGGTGGAAATATATTTGAAATTTCATGATTCATGGAAAAGTCTACCAGATACTGTGGGCCTGTAGGTTGAAGTTGGGTGCCCCAATGCTCCAGAAGAACTTTGGGTAACTCTCTGGGTAGCACGATGTCTCTGTCAATTCTAGAATTTTGGTAGTTGCTTAAAATGCACTTCCTGTTTACTTAGGTAATATTTTATCCTTCTGGAGTCATCGAGGGCGATGTAGAATAGATAAAATTATAGTGTTCCTTAGTTAAGATAAAAGATAAAATAGGTCTAAATATTGTAACTGTAATTCTTTTTTAGATACCTATTTTACCATATGTAATTTTACTATGTTAAATTTAAAACCTTCCTTTTATTTAGACAGAAAAAGGGAGGTGCTGTGAGATCCCCCTCTGTATGTTGTGAATACCTTGATATTAAAAAGCCTGCTTTGGGCCTACTGGCTGGGCAGAATATGCAAGGTAGAGATTCCAAGCAGATAGTTGAGGAAAGAAGGCAGAGAAAGGAAGACTACATGTAGCCAACCCAGGAGAACGATTCCCATGCTGGTACCAGAAAACCACAATCCTTGCGGTCAAATTATAAAATAATAGAAATGAGTTAATTTGAGATATCAGCACTAGCTGGAAGGACACCTAAGCTATTGACCAAGTGGTGTTGTAATTAATAGAGTTTCACTGTAATTATTTTTTTTTGGTTTGGGTGACAGGTAATGGACAAGTGACCTCTACCAACAACGGACCCTTAAACTGATTATGGGAAACAGGAAGAGACTTAATTTTCCACGGACAACTTTCATTGATATAAAAGCATTATACTATGGTTTGGAATGTTATTTGTATGTCTGTGTCAACATGATGATAATATTAAGATATAATATAGACAAAAATACAGCATACAGATATTAACAGTAAAGATGGTTTACTGAATATTTCAGAGTAATAATTTTACTTTAGAAAATAAAAGTGTTAGTGGAAGTTTTGCAGTGATTAGTGTGCCACTCCCATCAAGAAGGATCGATATATGAGCATCAATAGGGCCTATGAACTCAAATATATTAGTATATTTTCAGCTTCATCCATCTGCTTCTCCTGATTTTATACAAACAGTAAAAATGAAGAACATGACCAACAAAAACTTCCAATTACACATTTGTGCTACAGTAACCACCAGCCACTCCAAACTAAGAAGTTATTAAACTTCCTAAAACTCAGTCTACTTGTTTACTAAAATGTAATCAAAATGTTTCACAACTACAGGTTTAACAAATTTAAACACTAGTAGGTTTTATAATCAATTAAGCTTCTTAGTACTTACAGTTCTGTTTGTGCATTTCTTGTAAAAAAAATGAGTAGCTGTTAAGTTAAAATTTTATTGCAAATGATATACCATGTTGGATAAACATATAGTGTCTTTAAGCTTCTATTCCTGGCAGTACTTCTACACGTGCAAAAGTATGGTATAGTGTCTCACTGTCAAGTATTTCAACATTTTAGAAGCATATAGAAAATTTGAATGTAAATATTAATTGGACATTAACTTATTGTTCTCAAATGTCATTTTCTTTTGTAAGTCAGATGATAATCTATCTTTTACAAAAGGCAACTAAAAAGTTAGGAAAATGATCAATTATGAGACCTGTGGAAGATAGGCAGGGCTTTGTAGTTTTATTCCTAGCATAGGAAAAAATGTTGTTAAATTGTTTCATGATATAGCACAAATTGTTAACATGCATGCCTGTACATATATAAAACATTTATATGTATTCATTACATATATTATATAAATGCATAGCAAATGCGAAGCTGAATATTGTGTTCAATATTTGAAACTGTAAGTTAAGTAAATAGTTACTTATAGATCATTACTTTTTACAAGATCAGAGTTATATACTTTATGTAGTTAATTACATATTTGTATGCTATCATTCACATTTCCCCATTGTCCTCCAGTTAAAGTTAAGGATTATAATTACATGCTTATTTTAGACTTTCTCTAAATCTTTATACCAATCAATTTTACCCTAATCTCTTTAGTTGCTCTAATTTATTGAAAGAATTTTATAATAATTAATCATCATGTTTTACTTCTCAGTATAAAAATGAATTTATTAGCCACAGTGTGTTTATTTTATTTCTCAAACAGTTATTAAAATGCAAGATAAATTAAAGTAAATTATAACTCTTACAGAATTTGAGGTTAAAAAATTGATGATAATTGCCAAAATTCTAGAACAGGTGCATTGGGAAAATTGTCAAATAAATTGACCCAAATAAAGTTTCATCTATCATATGAAATTGTTAATGAAGAATTACAGCTGAAAACTCAGCAAAATTTTCATCTGTCTATAATTATTTACAGTTGAATGAACATGTGAACAAAAACACAGTAAAAGCTTTATCTGTCCTGCCTATTTTTTTCTTATTCTGTTTAATGAATGTGTTTTTATCTTTGCTTTTCCTAGTAATTTATTACTCTGAATATTTCAATATATTTTTGAGTCATGATTCACAAGTTCCTGACTTAAAAAAAAATTTCATACCAAATCTACAGAGAAATCTTGTCTTAAAAAAAAACAAAAGAAAAGAAAAAAAAACATTTCAACAACTGTACCTTATTTGTTAGATGAATAAACTCTTATGTTTTGTTATAATTTGTAAAGTGTTTTGCAAATCTTTTTTATATGTAACATTTGAAGAAAGAAAAGAAATATACAAGTCATAATAGTTCTGCACTTCTATGATGTATCTGATGGATAAAATTATTTCTAACTAAGTGAGCAGAATTTGGGCAGGCCTGCTTCAAACCTAGCCATGATTACTTTTATTCAGATATTGATCTAAAATGTTCAACAGTTTTGTTCTTGCTTTTCCGCAATACACTGATTACAATATTCGAAACTAGTAAAAAAAATAGTCTTTAATTTCGATAGCTGTTGAAGCTGGTGTCATGAGTAATTATTATCCACTTACCTTAGTTATTTGTATCCTGACTTTCAGACACAGTATGCCACCGCCTCCATTTTCGTCTGCAAACAACATCATTCAACACTTGCCCACTTAGTAACTCGTATTACTGGTTGCATTTATTATCTATGGTTCTTGTCAGTGTAGTGATAAATACTTCTCACAGTTGGATTCACAAAATTAAGTCATTTAATGGATTTGTAGTTCAGTTGATTGAGGTCCACAGGTCGCTGTGAACTTCTGGAAGCCATTTTATTTCTCCCATGATTGTCACTCACTGTCATTTCCACTTGGTTGCTGTCCTGTGACTAGTCTGAATACAGTGCACTGAATGTGCTGGCAGAGTAGAGATACAGCTGTCTAAAGTTACCAGGAAATACACACAAACTCATGCACAGTAAGCCTATTAAGACTCTTGATGGTATTTTAAATATTATTATCATTTTACTAAAAAAGTAAGACGATATTTTTTATTCCAAATTGATAGCACCATGTTGCTTAGTATTTAAGCACATGGAATAAAACATACAATATCATAGAACAGAATCCTACCTAAAAATAATTTTAATGGTTTTAAATGCAAGGCAAAAAAAAATCAATTGTTACAACAATTTACTAACTCCATTGAGCAAATCTTTTCTACTTCCATGTATTTGGTAGTAGTAGTTCTTACAGAAGTAATGGTAGTTTAGGAAAATAAGTTCACATCGTTTTTATTTCTCGAAAATGTACCTGTATTTTTTTAACGTTATCTTAGGAAGCAGATCACACCTTAGAAGGATGTTTGCCTCCAATGATTTCCTGTTTATAGTGCAGTGCTGTTACGACTTGCCAGGATGAAAGAGTTTGTTCTCCATTTTTCAATGCCAGCAGTTTTTGATTTAAAAATCACAAGCACAGCACATTTTTCCTTGTATTGGCTCTGAGAACTTTAACAAATCTCAAATAAATAGAAGCTCTGTACTCCAGAAGAACTCTACAGAACAGGTTACACTACACATGGAAAATTCAAGCTGGCCACTGAAGTAAAGGAATGTAAACAAATATCAGAAGCTAAATGTAACAAACTAACCAAATACCTATTATACTCAGCATTTTCTTTGGAAATGGTGAAGTAAACATGACTAATATATGTAGCTTTAAACATCAGATTTATGTATTATATTGCTATTTTATAAAGACATAAATATAAGACGAGAAAGCTATTTTTTTAAAACAAGAATATGAATTACTTTAAAAAATATTTTACCAAAATCTTCTATTCAGATGACAATATTATCTTGAAAAAACTTTTTATCAATAGTAAAAGCATCCATTATTAAGATATTAAAGTTAGTAATGCTATAGCAGATTCATAAGCAATGAAATGAAAGCACATATAAAAGAGTTCAACAAAGTAGATTTGAGAAGACTGGTGGTTTTATTCAGTAATAAAACAAAGGTATAGTAAGCATGTGTGTTTAGCTGTAATCCTTAGGCTGAAAATAAGGGCAAGAAATTGAGACCATCAGAGTGGCAGAGGGTGCAGAGAGTGAGAACAGTCTACCACATTTTCACATGTAAAAAAAAAAAAAAACATGGGTGGAATGTGAGATAATCTGATGAACTATTAGCTAAACACTGAGTGACATATTGGCACAGACATTAATTCTTTTATTTAGTTATTATATATGCAATGCAGGTTACTCTTGTTTGACATTATAAGAATGGCTGCTTTTCTTGGTAAGTGAATAGGCCCATTAGTAAAAATAGCAATAGGGTGATGACTCAGGAGCATGTTTATAGAGAAGTCATATATGTCCATAGATCACAATCTTATCCAGTCATCATCAAACTTCTTCCACCAGCAAATGGGAGCAGATTCAGAGACACAAATTCAGATATTATGTAAGGAGAGATTCTAAATTGGAAGTCTCTTTCATATCCATCCACTCAGAGCTCAGGCAATCCCACAGAAGAGAAACCAGAAAAAATGTAAAGCCAGAGGGGATACAGGATATCAGGGGAATACGGCCCACCTGAATCAATCAAGCAAAAATTAATATGAGCTCACAGAGACTGAAATAGCAAGCACAGGGTTTACATGAGTTCACAGCAAGTCTGCTACATAATTTTTGTCTTTTAGTTTAGTTATAACTCCTGACTGTAAGAATGAATGGCTCTCTGACTCTTTTGCCTACATTTGAAACTTTTCCACTCCTATTGTGTTGACATGTCAAGCTTCATTATGAAAGTTATTGGTTCATCTTATTATATGTGAGCCTAGATGAAGTTCAAACAGGTGGAAGGCATGTTATTACCCATGTAGTAATGGTCCTGGATAACACAAAAATTATCACATCACAAAGTCATATGTTCTAATTTCAAAGGAAATTCTGGGAGGCTATCAGTGTGATTTGCGTCATTTTGTATGAAGTTTACCCTCAAGATATGTGTGGCACATGAGGAATAAATCAGAGCTGAAGTTAAAACCTTAGGACACTGAGGTTCCCACAAATGTGGAGTTCTTATCAGGCAAATCTAAAGTCAATGAAATTAACAAACTCATGAAAGTAGCTATATAGCCTGGAACTAGTTAAAAAATATAAATGAAGTTCTAAAAACTTATACATATTTTAATCTAATCTGTAAATAAAAATGCTTTGACCTCTTCATTTCCAGTTTCTATCCCTTTCATCTCCTTCACTTGTTTTATTGCTCAAGATAAGACCTCAAGTCCTATACTGAATAGGTATGGAGAAAATAGCATTGTCTTTTACCTGATTTCAGTAGAATTGTTTTGCATTTCATTCGATTTAAGTTGATGTTTGCAATGGGCATGCTCCGCTCTGCCATAATTTGGGCACTAACGCAATTAATAAATAGGACCACAAGAAGTTGAAAACCTTTTGTACAGGAAATGACATCGCCATTCAGATAAAGAAGAAGGCTACATTATGCAAAAAGTTTTATCCAACTACACATCAATTTGAGGGCTAGTATGTAAAATGTATAAAGAATTCAAAACACTATCAAGAAAACAATCAATACCTCAAGGAAACAAATAACACAATTAAAAATGGATTACAAATCTGAATAGTATTCTCAAAAGAAGACATGAAAATGGGTGAAAAGGGTTTAAAGGAATATTTAATATCCTTTAGTCATCAGGGAAATGCAAATTAAAACTACTTTGAAAATTCATCTTACGCTAGTCAGAATGACTAAGATCAGTAAAACAAATAAGAATTCATGAAGGAAAACTTGTACAGTAAGGGGAATATTCATGCATCTTGGTGGAAATGCAAACCTGTACAGCTACTATGGATGAAAATCACTTTGGCACTGCCTCAGAAATGTAGGAATCAATCTACCTCAAGATATACCTATGCCACTTTTGGACATGTTTCCAAAAGATGCTTCATCCTACTGTGGAGACACTTGATCAACCATGTTCATGTATGCTCTATTTATACTAGCCAGAAATTAGAAAAAAAATCCTAGATTCCTATCAATGGATGAATGGATAAAGAAAATGTGGGATGTTTACATGATGAACCATGGACATCTTTTCTTCATTGCCCTCTTCAGCAGCACAGACCAAAAACATCAACAATGCCTCTAGGGCAGACCTGGCTACAGACATCAATATGACCCACAGTGGGAGTCCAGCCCATGAACTCATGCAACAACATAGATCATGGACAGCACCATGGCTTCAGACGGTGGTACAGAACAAAGAGATTTGCATGGTCTTTGGTAATATCTTCATCAGGGTTGCAGTAACGCCATGGACTCAGACAAGCTAGAGGAGTTGCATAGGCACTGATATCACATGACCTGAGGTGGCTAAATAGGTCACTCCCATCCACTTGGCACTTGGTAACAGCATGGACCAGAGACATCAATTTGGCTTTCAGTGGCAGCATAGTAAAGATATCCACATGAACCTTAGATAATAAAACAGCTTGATGCCACAGCAAGACCATAGAACTAGAAATGAATTCAAGATGGAAAACAGATGTCAACATGTCTCCAAGTGGTTTCATATCACTTCAACATGGCCCCCTATTGCATGGCCTCAGGCAGTAACATAGGTCATAGATATCTACATGGCCCTTGGTAGTAACGTGGGGCCCAAACTTTGGAAATATGGGTTTCTCTGTGGCATTTTACTAAATGTAGACAATGTACTTCGATCCTATTGATTTCCCCATTACCCTTTATGTTCTCCTTTTTCCTACAAATGTTATCCCTTCCTACACAGTGTTCCCTTTTCTATTTTCATGTCTTTTCTCATTTCTCTTTTTAAATCTAGATTTTACACTAGAGGAAATAATTTGATACTAGTTTAATTTTAATTCTGTTTTTACACATGAATGCTAATAGAGAAGGAGTGTAGTGGCTGAATTGTTCTTCACTTTTAACTTCTCCAATCCCTCTCCTTCAGCCCATCAGAAATAGTCTTTAAAATTAGGTTACCGAAGTTATTGATCTTGGAGGGGAACATACAGTCACAACATTCTCAAAGCTGTATAATTAATTTCCTAATTAAATTCTAAATATTTGTTCTTATACCCATAAATAATATAGTCTTCACCCCTCATCAAGAAACTTTTGTGTTTTCAATAGACAGAGATCATTTATAGAAAACCACAACCTGTTAAAAGGCAGAGATGTGGAGTCTGGTTCAAACTGATATGTCCACATTACAAGTACTTTTACTACTAAGGCACAGAGATCTTGGGAGAGATGGAATGGAAAGAGTCAGAACATGGAGTATGCTGTCAGATTGTGTCTCCTAGCCATGTCAGAAGCTATATCCATAAATTATCACCAACAGAGTTGCCCAACCATGAGTGGAACAAAGAAAGTAACAATAGACATACTAATGTAGATGGGGTCAAAGTAGTTCAGGAGGCTGAAACCAATGAAGTCTCATAAATATGGCTGACTAAATAAGATCCAATAATGAATTCTTTTAAAAATCGTCAACAATTTGCTCTAAGAATTACAATATTCTTTCTATCTACATGATTTATTTATGAAAAGAAATCTATGAGCCTATTTTTCTCATTATTTCCTGTTCCATATTGACAATTCTTATGTCTCTAATCACAAGTAATTTGTATTTTATATAAAGCTTATTATTTTTACAATGTATATATATATACATTATGTATAAAACAGGAAATTTATAAAAATGTAGTGTATATGAAATATCCATTGTATTAAGAATTATCTATTTTTAAATATATATGTGATGTAGGATTTCCCTCTGTTTGTTGTGATTAACATTGACAAATAAAGGAACTGCTTTGGGTCTATAGCAGAGCTATAGGGGAACAGAGAGAGGTGGGGAAAACTAAGCTGAATGCTGGGAGAAGGAAGGGCACAGTCAGAGAGACGCCATGTAGCCCTTCCAGAGACAGCCAGTAAGCCACAGACATGTGGCGATACACAGATCAATAAAAATGGGTTAAAGTCAATTAGAAGCTAGAGCTTGTGGGCCACGCAGTGATACAAATAATATAGTTTGTGTGCCATTATTTCAGTTTCTGGGCAGTTGGGAAACAAACAAGTGGCCTCCTCCAACATATATGTTTGATTTAGAATATTTATACTGAGAATATTTATTTACTCAATACACTCTCATTTAAAGACTTCCTCAATGATAAAAATGAGTTTTAAAAAATTCTATACTACACAATTTCATACATAATCCATTTTATTACACTATTTTTTAATATATATATTTATTTATTATGTATACAATATTCTGTCTGTGTGTTTGCCTGCAGGCCAGAAGAGGGCACCAAACCCCATTACAGATGGTTGTGAGCCACCATGTGGTTGCTGGGAATTGAACTTGGGACCTTTGGAAGAGCAGGCAATGCTCTTAACCTCTGAGCCATCTCTCCAGCCCCCTACACTATTTTTATTTTATTATCCACAGATGTACTGTTATTTGACTGTTTCTATTTATTTTAGAATTGATGTAAGCAGTCCCACATAGAGGTACGGGTTCAGTTGCATTGAATGTATCTCAGGCTACCTAGAAACTGGTAATTCTGAGCATCCCTGGATTTCATTATTGATAACAAAAATGTTCAGTCTGGATCAGAGCACAAAATCATCAATTGAGGGTTCAAGTTAATCTTAAGACATCCCAACGTGGATTTCCTTCATTTATCCTGAGTGTTCTCAGATGTGTTAAGGTCGTCTGCGTGAAAGTTCATTAATTGTGGCAGTAATGGGTCTTTTTTCTTTTAAGATTACAGATTTTCTGTTGACTAAGTAACACAGAAAATAGGGATTTTTTTTTCAGTTACAGAAGATAATTAATCTCCTTATATTTTTGACAGTCTCTTTGTTCACAAATGTTCTTAAAACACCAAACCATACAGAGATAATCGAACCCAGGAGATTAACAGTACAAGGTGTGAGCAGGGTGTGTGGAGTGTGATATCCTTATTCTTCAAAACATAAGCATAACAACCTCTTACTTTACTAGAGTTAATTGTCATTTCTTACTTAAGACATGGCACAACTCTCTAAATTATAACACCTTCCTTTGTCCTTTGTGCAAAAAAAAAAAAAATCATGGAGTAGGGCTCTGCCAGGATGGAGTGTGAGAGAGTGCCTTGCTCTCTTTCTCATTCTTTATGCCCTTATTGGCCAGGCTACAGCAGGACACTCAACTGCTTTTAATGGCTTTCATTACTCCCTCTTATTTTCTGGGTTAATGACATATTGAAAGTGCTAATGGCATAAAATTTTCAAATAGCTCACACACTGTTCATGAAAGAGGCAGTATATTTTACTTTATATGCGTATAATTTTTTTCCTACTGGATTAACTGCAACATTTTGCTGCTGTGTAATTTCTCAATTTAATTGAGGAGAAAAAAAATAGTACAAAAGCATCGTGTTTCAGTACGAAGTTGTGCTTATAAAAGAGGTCACATTCCATGCCCTGACCAACGACTGTGGGGTTGTTAAAGGTAGGAAAAGTAAATGCCGAGAATCACAGGCTTCAATCCTCTGACACTTTCATTTTTAAAATCTGTGGCAAATATACTAAGATTTTGAGAAGCCACTAATTATTGTACTCACAGGACCAGAAACTGTACAAAATTAAATTATTTGTGGGCAACAAGTATTTTTACCTTGAATTTCATATACTGCCTTTCTAAGTAGAAATTATTGAAGTAATATTTAATTAAATTATATTATAAAAATTCAAAAATGGAAGTTTTAGTTTTATAATTTTATGTTATTTATGTGAGGAATATATGATATCACTTATGAGTAAGTCATTTTGAATCATATGTTCTGATCATTGTTTTTCTAGTACAAGATGAACATTGAAATTATTTTACAATATAATTCTTTTGGACTTAGCATCAGCAACTAAAGAGGACAGCAATAATATAGCATTGCCATCATGTCAGGACATAATAAATGTGTCTTTTAAAGGAAGCCAGTTAGAAACTTAGCTTTGTCAATTGTGTTTTAGGCCAAGATATAACTCAGCTTTAGGATCCCATAATCTTGTTTTAGTAGTGTTTGAATATTG
Source organism: Microtus ochrogaster (assembly GCF_000317375.1). Taxonomy (NCBI): domain Eukaryota; kingdom Metazoa; phylum Chordata; class Mammalia; order Rodentia; family Cricetidae; genus Microtus; species Microtus ochrogaster. The sequence goes on along the minus strand of NC_022021.1, from coordinate 34,460,073 downwards.
TTCTAATGCCTTACATGTGTTTCCTTAAAAATTCCGGAGCTAATGACTTTTATCAGTCTTCAATTGAAGAAGGGCTGTTAATAAAAGGAAATGAGGAAAGATGGGCAGGTCAGAAAAAGGTAACAAACAGCAATGACATCGTCTGGGCTAGGGATTCCTTCCTTCCAGGCACATTGTCACATCGTCAGTGTTTATTCTTTAATTTATCATCACTATGTCCTTCTTCCATGGGGATAATGATGACAATTAACAAAAGACATTTGTTTATTTTAATTTTATATGCATTGCTATTTAGCTTGTATGCCCTTATTTGTGTACCTTGTGTCTGAAGTGCCTGCAGATCACAGAAAATAGCACTTAAGCACGTGGGACTGGAGTGATGGATAGTTGTGAACCATCATGTGGCTGCTAAGAACTAGACCTGGGTCCTCTGCAAGAGTTTTTAGCTCCTGTGCCATCTATCTAGAGAGAGTTTGGTGCCTAAGATAATGGCAACTGGGGTGCATATCCCGAGAAAGTCAATCAAATTGGCTGCAATAGCACGACACAGGTAGTCATGCATTTTAAAGAAACATTTCTGAGTATAGGAAGAGGGCTTAGGAAGTAAAGTGTTGCTGCACATGATGTCTGAGTTTTCCTGTCAGCTCGGGATATTCTAGAATAACCTAGAAAGCAAACTCAATCAGAGATTGTCTATATGAGGATGGCCCGTCAAATGATCATAAATGGAATCATTCCGTCCACTGTAGGTGATGTTATTTCCTAGGTTTGGGTTCCTGAGTTATGCAAGACATAAGAAAGCAAGCTGATCATGAACATGAGCATGAGTGCACTGGTTCTTTGCTCTCTGTTATTGACTGTGATATAATGTGACTACTTTTCTCAATTTCCTTCCACTGTGACTTCTCAGCTAGGAAGGAATGTTATCTAAACATGTGAGTCAAACAAAGGCTTTCCTCTTTACATTGCACTCAATGTGGTATTTTATCACAGCAACAAGAAGGGAAGCTAAGACACCATGGAGGCATGAAGACCTAAGTTTAGATCAGTGTAAAGAGCTGAACATGGTGGGGTACACATATGATCCCATCTCTGGGGAGGCAGAGATTAAAATATGTATGGGCCTTGTTCCCCAGCTTGTCTAGCCTAATCTGTTAGCTTATTGTTCAGGGAGAGGATTTGTCTTAAAATAATAAAGTGGAAAGAGATGTTACCTGACATCAACTTTAGGCCTATGCAGGCACATGCAGACATGGACTTTCACAGCCATTTGGCAATCACCATCTGACAAACAGTAGGTACACATAAAGAACCATAACTCCTCACCTATACACATACTTACACACATCCACACACATACTCGTACACACACACTCACATATGCATTCACACTCACAAACACATTCTCACATACAAATACACTTACTCACACACATACATACACACTCATTTTCCCTTTGCTGAAACTGTATGTGGGCAAACACATACATACTCTCTCATACACATACACTCACAAATACACACACACACACACACACACACACATGCAGCAGTATTGTTGTGATGGAACTTGTAGCTGACAATGGTCAATCTCTTTTGTTTCAAGAGATTCACCTTGTGTGTAGACACAAACATGCTCTCTTAAAAAAAAAGTGGCATTCAATTCTTCATCTTTGCTTTGTTGTTAATTTTCTTTAAATCAATAAATGACATATTCTCCTGAGACAAGCACAGAAAAAATGTCTTACATAATGTTTTCTTCAAAACATACCCTTCATTTAACTTGTCACCTAAGTCTTTGTAACTGTGTCACCTAAATTGTCAAGGCCCAATGTCCTCTGTTTAATTTCTTTGAAGGTGGTCATCTTGTCTATGATCACGCCTCACAAAAATGAGAGCCTGGCACATTTGACACTTAATTAGCCTTTGCTTAATTAACAAACCGAACTCTAGGAACTGCTCCAAATGTAATACTTGCATTTCATTGACTTTTGTATAATTATTCTCAAAAATATCTACATCTCTGTATCTGAAATGAAAATCTCATGAAATTAAGTGTTGTTCTTTTATTTATCTGTTTTAGATTTTGTTTTATATCAAGAGTAATATACATATTTCTTCTAATACTTAACACTTCTTTCTATGGTCATTTAATTATACGGATTCTGGTAGCATTCTTTGATGCTTAGCTCAGCTTCCTTCACTAATCAGTGTATAATTTTCTACTTAAGCCATCTCAGGGGATGGTAAATGATAAGCAGAAGAATTCATTAGTGATCTACTATATTGTACCTTGAAAACAAAAGCATATTTTTGTATCACTGGGGAAAGTATATTGGCAATGCAATATGATATTTTCCATCCGGTCCCTAAATAAAAGCTATAATTCATGAGAGGATGCTGTGTTTTAGAAATCACATTGTAATTTCATGTCAGGAAACAGTTCTTCAACTTAATGCTTGCAAGCTTGATGTCTGAAAACATACAACATGGAGCTTAGATTTCCTGTTGATCTGCTATTATGTTATTTAGTCTTCTCAAGAGAAAACTGTCTTGGAAATACAGGCAAAAAAAAATGACATTTCCACAGACTGATGTATGACTGTGGTATTTTCAGCCCTAAGCATATACTAGGTTGAGTGACAATAAGCAAAGCACAGAAACCATCTTTCAAGAGTAGCACAAAGAAATGCTGCACACATTTAAATGAAAAAAATCTTTAAACATCTATCCTGTAATTGCATATGTGCAAATACCTACCAGCTTATCTTTGAAAATATTTTGGTAGAGCCATTCATGTTTAATGAACAGAATTAAGGTGATTGAACAGCAGGATTCGGTTCTAGACAGAAGCTGTCAGGCTTTTCTCATCCATCTTGGCAACAAGGATACCAATCATTGTTTCCTCCCTGCCTACAGTCACCAGTTTCTTACTCCCAACTGTGTGTGGTGTATCTGTTAGTGGATTGAGTTCTTTCTGCCTTCCTTGTATTTCATTCTTCACTCCTTCCTAAGCTTCTGTAGAGACAAGGAAAACAAAACAAAACAGTGCATAACCCATCACAAACGGTCGTAGGAAAGTTCTAAGCCAACGTGCTTTAACATGCAGAGAGCAATCTCCACACCTTCTTACTTGGATGATACCTACAAATAGGCAGAGTATGATTTTAATATGCATATATCATATACTATGTTTTCCTATTTACTCTTTTAAAATATACATCAGTTTCACTTCCTGTACTATGTTCATTTCTAAAGCAAATATGGCTTGATAAAGAAGTGTGTACTACACAGCTTTCAGTCCTTTCTTCCCTTGCTATTCCACGTTTGTGAAATTCCCTAACGACTTTTGCTTTTTTGTCACCAGAATTCCATTACATATTTTTTGACTTGTCTTTAAGATTTATACCTTCCATCTCAAGCTTGGCTTTCTACTTAAATAACCTACAGAGGCATGCAAAGACACACAAACACACAAACACACACACAACACACAAGTTTAACCATACTTACAGCAAAATGTGCCATTTGAACTTTTGGATCTCCTTTATTTCATGTATTGTAATAAACTTCAGATCCAATTTCTAACAAAATGTCAAAATTTAATTTATCAACTTAAGAATAGGAAATTGTCTGTGCCATCTCATTATCTGATAAACACATCATGTTATATATTATATATTATTCTTGGTTGCTTTTAAAACTCTTCCATACAAAACAATTTTGTTTATAATCATTAATATATCTTATGCCATTAAAACAATGATTTTAATTGCACATATTAATTTTTCCTGGCATCTTACTTTTTTCAGTCAAACCTGTGTTATTAATAGAATCAGCTAGGATTTATCATGTGTTGAATGCATGTGAAAAATTTTGCCATAATTTTAATTTTGAATTCACATGTATACATTTATATTGTATACTACAACCAGAGGTGTGTAAATGATAATCAAATCCTGTATGAGGAAGTCAGATTACAGCTTTTTGGAGTTTGTTGTATCTTTTTACCATAGTTCTGGGGTCTGAACTCAGATACTTGCTTGATGGCAATTGCATTTGCATGTGTGCAATCTTGATGAAGAATATTACATTCATTATTTTCCATTTTCCTGCTCAAGGATATCTAGGCTGGTAGTAATTCATAACTATTGTGAATAGTGCAACAATATGTTTATTTGAGAATTTGTGTGATATGTTGCCTTAGAAATCTTTAGTTTTCCACCCAAGGAAAAAAGAAGCTAATTTTTGTCTGTTTTTTATGGTTATGCAAAAAAGCCACTGTTGTTTGGATGACAATTGTGTTAAAACTGTAGGTTTCTTTTGTTAATATAGCATTGTCATAATGTTGAATCTACAATCCATGATATTGAAAGACTTTCTGTCAGATATTGACTTTTCAAATATCTTTATGCATTATCTTAAATTTTACTGTAAACATCTTTCCCTTTCTTTGTTATGGAGATGCCTAGAAAGTTTTGTTATATTGTGGAATATTTATTTGTGTATCCAGAGTTCTCGTTCAGTGTAGAGACAACTTTTGGCTGTTGTGAAGGCTATCATTGTACATGGAATCTATACTAATTTTTACATATTGAGTTTTTATTGTTCTACATCCCTAAAATTGTATGAGATTCAAGAGCCTTCTGATCAACTTTTTATAATCTGTTAATTGTAGATGATGTTTTCATATATAAATAGGATTATTTGAACTCCTTCCTTTCATACTTGTAGTCTTAGATTAAACTGAATATATCTCTATAATATTGAGTTACTTGCTTCTATAATACTATGCATTATGTATTATTTCTGTGTGCTATTAAAAGTGTTCCATGCAAAGCAATTGTATTTATAACCATTAATTTATCTTATGCCATCGAAACAATTGTTTTCACTCAAAACTGTTTTATTAATATTGTCAGCTAGTCATTTATCATGTATAGAATGCATGTGAAAAATTATAGGCATTTTCCCATAACAAATCAAATGCTCTACTGCTAAAGAAAAATTCCTCAACCCTTTATTTAATATTATAGTATTTAAATTGCAGAACAGTCATTAAGACAATAATGAAAAATTTAATTCTTTCATGAAATCTTTGTCAAATAATCATGCACAGTCAATGAGTTCATTTGAAAGATGTTCTGCATCATAATTCATTATGCAAATGAACCTTAAAACAAAAATATATAAATTTTTAAATACAGTTTTGACCATAGGAACACAATGGCACTGGCATATGGATACAATGATGAAGAGGACATGTGTCACTGACAGTGTAAAACAGACTGTGATGGTTTTAAGAAATTAAACATATTGTTTTATGTGATAGTATAATTTATACTAAATATATAGGTAGATGCTATTAAAGTCTCTCTCTGTCTATATATATATGTTGGATGGTTGGTTGGTTGGCTGGCTGGCTGGCTGGCTGGCTGGCTGGCCGGTTGTTATGAGGAGGGAGAGGGAGAGTGTGAGTGAGATATAGAGGGGGGGAGAGAGATGCTATTAAAGAATGGAAAATGTGTCTAATCTAGTATAATATAGTAGATTTCATTTCTAACACTAGCAAAGTGTCTTTTTAGGATGATGATGTCTGCAGAAATACATTCACAGATCAAGTATCATCAATCACATCACATTGTTTATTGTATTAGCTCCTGAAGAGCCCATTGAATGAAAGCAATAGAGTCTTAAGTTTCATAGATCTGAATTCTAGAATGTTGAAATCAAGTCATCCCAGGATAATAACTCCTGAAAAGTCCAGGAAATAAATATTTCTGTCTAATTAGACCTCTTAAACATCTCAAAAAGCTCTTCTGTTTCTAGGTGCCCCCAGGAGCTCTCTCTCTCTCTCTCTCTCTCTCTCTCTCTCTCTTTCTCTTTCTCTCTCTCTGTCTGCCCGTCTGTATCTCTCTGTCACTCTCTCTCTCTCCTTCTTTCTCTATCTATCTATCTATCTATCTATCTATCTGTCTGTCTGTCTGTCTGTCTGTCTATCTATCTATCTATCTATCTATCTATCTATCTATCTATCTATCTATCATCTATCTATCATCTATCTAT
>NC_022021.1:34426735-34453712 GCF_000317375.1 Microtus ochrogaster | reverse complement strand
TTGAGGTAGACTACTTTTCAATCACAAAATTTGATTATAATTCCTCTGTTTATTTTTTACATTTATTTTTATATTTATTTGTTTTTAAATTTTATTTTGAAAATGTCACACTTTTTTTGCTTTTATATGTTTTCTACTCTTCTGCCCAACCCTGCCCATATTTTCTTCCCACTACTTCATATAATTCTATTCTTGTCATATTTTAATATTATTTTATACGAGGTGGAAGTTTCTGGATCTTTCTTCTCCTTGAAAGGGAAATGATCAAGGTTATATGGTGTAGTTCTTACTCAGGAATCTGGTAAAAACATACAAAAAGTTTACAAAGTTCAGCACGAAATTCAATATTACTTATACATCAATGAAAGAATGTATAAAGAAGATCATGCAACATATTTCTAGATGGAGGAATCTCAAAATAACATGAGAAAAATGCATCCAATAACATAATCGAGATAAAAAAGTATTAAAATATTCTTTTTTGCTTTTGGGTTACAGCTTAGAATGAAAAGAGAAGCTGTCTTATTACAGTGTCAATATAAGCCTTCAGTATGATTGAAATTGTTCTGGAATCATAGTGATCCTTCAGCCTTATATAGTAAATTTTAATGTTTTGACATATTTCTTCTTCATAGAAGGATAGGTCTAAGATTATGAGTCTCTAAGAAGATGCAACAAAATCATTTAAGTTGCTAATCAATCTTGGTCTTCTAAAAAATAGCTTTGAAGTTATTATTTTCCACAAAAATTTGTAAAAAACTTGACTAAGATTTTGACATATATTATCATGGTCCATAAAAAAGAACTTCTAAAATGTTGAGTGTAGAATTGTGGTTATTTTAGGCATTAAATCTTTCCAATCATCCTGTCTTCAAGATAGCTATGAAAATTGACTTGAACTATTTCATTGTCTGCATTCTTATATAGTCTGGTTAATCCTCTCTTACACCCAATATATATAGAGAGAGCATATCCATAAATCTGTAAAATGTTTGTTTAAGTACACACATATGTATACAAATTAAGGAATGGTGGATGTTTATTAAAAAATATGTCCACTTTGTGGTTGAGAGGTTGGTTCAGCAATTAAGAGCACTGGCTGCTCCTGCAGAAGATCTGCTTTCAGTTTCCATCTTTTAGATGGAGGCTCATAACCACTCCAAGAATATGCGAAGGATATAAACACCCACAGGCACACATAATAATAAATAAAATGTTTTTATAAATAAATTAAATAAAAATTATCTTCACTAAATTTATGCTATTCATTCAAATGCAATTTGACAGTACATCACCTGTCAATCATTTTTATTCAAATAACATTTTATTTTCATAATGAACCCTCTCCCCTATAACTGATCTGTGGAAGTTGATTAAGTATTTGCATTCTTTGATACTTGTCTCAGTGTCTTAGTTAGGGTTTCCATTGCTGCAATAAAAGACCATGACCAAAAAGTAAGTAGTGGAGGAAAGGGTATATTTAGTTCACACTTCCATTGATCTGTTCCTCATTGAAGGAAATCAGTAAGGAACTCAAGTGGGAAATATTCCTGGAGAAAGGAGTTGATGCCAAGACCAGTGCTGTTTACTGGCATGTTTTCCATGACTTTATCCGTCTGCTCTCTTATAGAATGCTTATAGCATGGGCATCACTCATATTGGGATGCTCCCTCCCCCATCAATGACCAATTAAAAAAAAAATGTGGTGTTGGGACTGTGGTCTGTATTCTGTCAATTATATTTTAAATAAGTGCTGATTGGCCAGTAGCCAGGCAAGAAGTATGGACAGGACAACTAGACAGGAAGTAGAGATTGGTCAATAAGAACAGAATTCTGGGAAGATGGAAGTCCATTCCTCAGCAGTCCTTACCAGCCACAGAAGAAGCAAGGTATGACTGCCTTGCTGAAAATGATACTGAGTCATGTGGCTAACATAGACAAGAATAATAGGCTAATATAAGTCATAAGAGTTAATAAGATGCCCAAGCTATGAGCCAATCAGTTTATATCTAATGTAGACCTCTGTGTGATTTCTTTGGGACTTAACAACTGCGGGAACTAGGCAAGACACAAACTCAGTCAACAAAAATGCCTTTCAGTTTTATCTTTGGAGGCATTCTCTCTAATGAGACTCCCTTCTTTCAGCTAACTCTATCAAGTTACCTTTGGATTAGTCTGCACAACCACCATTTTTGCTTTTTTCACAATCATTTTCATCATTACGATAGGCCAATTTAATTTTGTATTTTCAAATAAATAATAAAACCTTGATTTTAATTCTAGGTTGTGTTCATTACATGAATCTCAACTGGTATATTCATTTCCTATTATCACGTTAATGCAGTTTTCTCTAAATTTTACTCCTACCTTTTGGAGTGGGGGTATTTTAAGTAATTGGAAATTAAACACAGGTGGATTTTAGTATTCACTGTAACTCTCTCCCACACTATCCTACGTTTTCTGCTTTACTTTATTATTTTCACTCATGTCTTTGTAGTTTTTACTAAATTTTCTGATCCCTAGGCCTCTACCCTGGAAAGTGATATTTTTGCCAAAGTTGGTCTCTGACAGTCTTCATATTACAAACAGCGCTGGAAAGAGCTGACCATCTACTCTTTGACTGAAGCACTCTTTCTACTTCATTTTGCAGTTAGGAAGTTGGAGATATTTGCTTCCTTTTCCTTTGACTAGATTTCCAATTTTTTATGATTTTAAAAACTGCATTCACTTTAATCCCGTTTTCATGAACTAGTAAAAACGATTTAGGGAGTATTATTGATATTATTGCTTTTATGATCAGCAGTATGTCAATGACCTCCAATATTCTAAACAGATTTGATACTCTGATATCTTGTTCAGACTTTTTAAATTCTCTTATAGCAATATACATTCATGAACCACAAAATATATGCATAGAAATAAATTATATCCTCTCCATCAGGTTATGTTCCTATATTTAAGAGCAAATACACATATATACATATGTATATATACATACGCACATATAATTGTTGGTCTCCCTCTATCCATAAAAATATTTCACAAATATAATATATATATACATATATTTGTGGAGAGTGGGCGATCAACAATTAAAGTAAAAAGAGAAAATTCATTTGAAAGAAAGGCAATGAGTTCTTGGGAGAATAAGGAGAAAGAAAGAGAAGGGGGAAATTATTCAACTATATTAAAATCACAAATTAAAAATCATTTACTTTAATCCTGCTAGTGATCAAGTACACTTTAACCACACTGAGGACCGCTCCCCTTCTCACATATGATCTAATACAGACAATCATTCTTTAATAATAAATTTCCAAAAGTTTAAGTCTTTAGATTAATGAATTTTATTAATTTCATCTACTATGATCTACTATAGAATGTGGACTCATCTGCTAATTTTTTACCAAGGGATTAAAATGCCCTTGGGACAATAGTAGTCAGGTATCAAGTTCTAAGCATTTTTTTTTTTTTTTGGTTTTTCGAGACGGGGTTTCTCTGTGGCTTTGGAGCCTGTCCTGGAACTAGCTCTGTAGACCAGGCTGGTCTCGAACTCACAGAGATCTGCCTGCCTCTGCCTCCCGAGTGCTGGGATTAAAGGCGTGCGGCACCATCGCCCGGCCATTCTAAGCAATTTTTTGCAACATAATAAGCAAGTATATTTACTGACCATTGTTAAGAAAAAGTAATAAAATTTGATTTGGATTTCATAATAAGGAATGACTGACACCTACAATTAAAATCTAGAAAAATGAATATGTACATGATAATATGAATTACATGTAAATTCAAGGTGTATTCTTATGTTTTCTAATTTTGCACTGATAATTTATTATATATGAATTCACTCTGTGACATTCTTTAGAAAAGAAGTTTATTGATAGGCAATTTATAGGTAGGTAGATACAAGATAATACATGATAATTACAAAATTATTTATGAGTGAGTAAATTAAGAATTGTCTGTAGTTTTTAGAGTAACGATATTCAAAATTGGCATTCTAAATAATATTTCATGGTTATAAGAGGCATTTATAAGTGCATAAGCTTAACTGCTGAATTTTTCTGTTTAGATTGTTTTGCAAAGGAATCCTCTAGCAACATGGGGAAAAGAACATAAGAAAGGTAGAAAGAAAAAGAAAAATAGCAATATTAAATGTAATTTAGAGACATACAAATGATTTATCTCTAAGGAAGATGTTTGAGACTTTATCTAAGATACACAGATGTGCCTGCATCTCTTTAAACCTAATGATAGTGTTTCTCGTTCAATAGGACATGATAACATTCCTGTTAAATAAATTATAGTTCTTATTTTCTCCTAGCCATAGATTGCTACTGATTCTGAGGTATAATACTGTGATGGTCAAAAGGTCCAAAGCCACAGAGAAACCCTGTCTCGAAAAACCAAAAAAAAAAAAAAAAGGTACCTTGGCAAATTTATAGTGCTAAAACATATTTTCTGAAGCTGTACAATCCATAAAGAACAAAAGTTTTCTGTGAGTGCTCTGTGTAAAGAATTCCAAAACCAAATGTGGTGTCTTAGAGGATCTGTTTGGAATGTAGAGATTAAGAATCCCTATACAGCATAAGGCATGACAAGAAATCTGTAAAGTTAAAAACAATACTGCATAGAAGATTTCCTCTAAAGTCCTTAGTCTTACTAATGAGTAAATAGGTCAGGGACGAATTCACCCCACTCTCTAACTCCATCATGTTTGCAACTCTTGATGAAAATAAGAACATGAGCAGGCGAAATTTTGTGAACTGATTTCCAGCTTTCTCACTTCTTGTTATTTATAATAAAAAAAGGCAGTGAATTCCAGTACTTATCTGAGACCTTGGAAATCACTGAATGGAAACCCATTTTCTAATTTAGACAGAGGGAATGATGTAAAAATTTTTCCAGATGATTTTAAGCACTAATTTGTTTTCTCAGTAGTACTTGAGTGGAAACTTCTTTTTATATCTAAACCAAAGACTCATATAATAGTGTCGTAGATGTAGGCTGATATACTATAATTATATATAACATATACAAATAATATATATTGTAAACTTATTTATATAATATACCAGACAACATATATGAAGAATTTAATATATGATATATGTATTCACGTGAAAGATTTATGTGCTTTGGAGAATTCATAAAGCCAATAATTTTGAAGTTTTAGAATATTTATTGCTCCTCCCATTTAGCTCATCACATGCCTGATAAAAACTTTTTGGTAAAGTCTGCTGAGAAAAGTTGGTTATTACTTGTTAGTTGACTCCAAAGTATAGTGTTTATATTGAACTTTAAGTATTTGATAAATTTTATTATCAAACTCTTTGACAAATGTGAATGTATTTTTATTGAAACAGTAACAGCATACAAGCATGTACCCTGACACTGCCAATACTTAATCAGAACTCTTTATATTAAACTTCAGTGTGCCTGATACCTTCATTTTCTCTATATAGAGATGCAATTATTTCCTTATTTTCATGTGGTTTCCATATTCTCAGATTCTCACTCAGAACAACAACTCAATTTTTACCTTGATAAATCACCTGTGAACATTTATTTGCTTTATTTGAACAAAACAATGCCTGATCAAATATATGTACTCCCCTACTAAGTCTGCACACAGACAATCCAGAGAGCTGTGTCAATAGCAATAGTGTCCAACTGAAGAAGGAAATGGCAAATTATCCAGATGGAAGTGTTTACACTGAATATGAGTACATGTTAAAGAACAAAATTTTACCAATTAGTATTTGAGTGACAAAACTTACATTTTGATTAATAAACATATGCTTTCCAATACATACATACATACATACATACATACATACATACATACATATATATATATATATATATATATTACAATGATCCATACTGAAGTTGTTTTTATGGAAAAGAAAAAAGAAATTTGAGGTTGGTATTTGTTATGTTTTTTATAGTAAAAGAGATCAGATCAGTTCCATAGTCTGAAAAATACTAATCAGCTCTATTCTTTTCTTCTGTGTCAGCATTTACCTCTGTAAGGCAGAACAGTGATATTGATTTTCTACTCACAAATGTCTTTCTCTTCATTTGCTGAATAATTATTGTTCAGCCCATTATTAATGTTTCATCACAGTTTATCTTTAAGGATGAGCTCTTTAGCTTTAACATTTGGCTGGTTTATATTCTCTTCCTTAACCGAAAAGCAGTTAGAGTAGATTGCTATGAGAAGCCAATAATAGACACAAGATAAAACAAATTTATGGATGATTTTTGAATATGTAGAATATTCAAATTAAAAAGAAACGGTCACTGACCAAGACACAACCCTATCTGAAGCTTTTTTATAGAAGTGATTGTCCATGGGAATCAATGAAAAGACTGAACACAAGGCCACAAGGAAGAGAATGCTGTGTACAGAGAAAAGACACAATGAACAGATTTCATGCAGGGCATTTGAGGAAGCTGTCCGAGGTCCTGAAAATGCAAGCAAAATTGATACATGAAAGTACTGTTAAAAGATGAAGGAATTCTAAGGACACTGTAAGAACAGAGCATGGTTTTCCACAGAAATTTTTACATTTGCAAATGCTAATATTCCATCAGTTGGCATTTGTTTATAAGTACAATTAATTCACAAGAACACCTTTATGGGTAGTAATGTAATGCTGATTAACTTCACCATAGAAATTGTCATTGCATGTTCATACCAAAACAACTGCAATTTCCAAGGAAGGTGCCATGCAGTTCTTTAATTTCCTTCAATAAACTCTTCAATGATTTAAGTATATATTCATTTTTATTAGTCCAATTTCGTGATTCCATGTGAATTTATGTACTTACAGAAAAGAAACTGAAATCCTAAGTTATTTTAATAGGCAAAATAACCCAAATAAGAAGAACTTAAAAGAACTGCTATATGAGGAAATATCAATTCAGTTGTGGTAAACCCAAAGTAAAGTACTCTAAGAACCACAATACTTATGATAAAAACCCCTGGAAAAAACATTCCTTCTTCCTATGGCACACATGATTGTGCCATAGGAAAGTTCATTTCCATGCCCCAGCTTTATTTAGATTCCACCCCATGGTCCTGGCAGTTCCTAAGTCTGTTTCCACTGTAATTTTGTCATCATTGTTACTTCACAAAATTTCCTGAAGCACTTCTTAAAAGGAGAAACAAGTATTATTTCACTTATAAGATCCATTTTCCCCAATTACAGATGCAAGAAACTAAAAGAAATTATTCTTCCCATAGTTCTATCATCAGAGTGTAAGAAACTTTGATACCTCAGATTGCCAGCAAGACTAAAGACTTAAGTCGGTAAGTAGCAGATACACCAAGCCCCTTTTAATGGCCATACAATCAGGAACATTTATAAAGAAAAGATGCTCTTAATGAAGGCCAACATGCCTGAAAGTTGAAAAGGGATCTCATGGAATGCAACTTTCACAAACCATCACCCACCATGCTACATTTTTTAATTGTATATGCTACTGTAATCAGATATTATACATTCTTGTGTATACAGCACCAATGAAATCACTGGTCTGCTAACTTGGACTTGGGAGGGTGCATACTTCACTCTGTCAATAGTGTCTTTCTATTGTGAGCAGAAATTTGTGCAAGTCTCCCCAAAAAGATATACAACACATTTTGTTCCCAGCATTCAGTATTGACACATACAACTATACCTGATATAGTTGATCATAGAGCACGTGGTAATCAATTTGGCTCTGTTTCTCTAGGTGCTATGAGATAGTGGATTAGATTACTTTCTTTCTGTTATTATGTTAACCATTCCGTGAAAAAACAATGTCTCCCAAATCTACCACACAAAGATTCTGTCCTAGGCAAGTTCATATCCATACCACAGCTCAATTTGGATTTCTTCCCATGGCTATGTCATTCCTAATATTCTGTTTCCACTATAATGTAGTCCTCATCTTCATGAGGGTCACCTTAAAGGAACTGCTACAGGTTGCTTACCTACAGCTGTTTTTTTGATACTATGGGCCAAATCTTGTGACTTGCTTAAATCTGTACATACCCTACTTACAAAGTTAGTACTACAAATGTCAGGGAGCCAGTGAGCTTCTTTTCAATCCTGCTGAACTCTTTAATTCTTACCACCTTTTTTTCTTCCTAGAACTAGCATGAATACATGTTGTATTGCACCCACACACTGAGACAATGGGGATGTTCTATCGGGAACTCACCAAGGCCAGTTGGCCTGGGTCTGAAAAAGCAGGGGATAAAACCGGACTCGCTAAACATAGCGGACAATGACCACTACTGAGAACTCAAGAACAATGGCACTGGGTTTTGATCCTACTGCACGTTCTGGCTTTGTGGGAGCCTAGGCAATTTGGATGCTCACCTTATTAAACCTGGATGGAGGTGGGTGGTCCTTGGACTTCCCACAGGGCAGGGAACCCTGATTGCTCTTTGGGCTGACTAGGGAGGGAGACTTGATTGGAGGAGGGGGAGGGAAATGGGCAGAGGTGGAGGAGAGGAGGCAGAAATCTTTAATAAATAAATAAATAAATATAAAAAAAGAAATTCCCACCATCAGAAACCTCAGTCCACTAACCTTAATTCACCTTTACAGAATTTCTTAAGACATGTGAGGAAGGAATCAAGCCTCTTGATCAAAAATTATGAATTATTCCTCTTCTAATTCCCAATAAAGTCATTACCCACTATAACCACAAAGTCTAGGCTTCTGTTATCCTAAATGATGGTGGAATCAAGATGACATAGGAGCATCAAACAGTAGATGACAACATATTCATATTCAAGAGACACACAGTGGTGGAAACCTGAGGCTCCTCACTACAATTCACTTCTTACACACACTGGGAGCCCAGCCATAGAATGCAACTACTTACTATAGCTTAGTCATCCCACCTCATTTAACAGAGTTAAGAAAAAACCTTCAAACACATATGCATAATCCCTCCTCTCAAACAATTCTAAAATATGCCAGGGTAGCAAGAAATGCTACTCACTACAAATGCTGTTCTGTTTTATTGCCATGGCATTTGCATTCTACCTGAGGTGACTAATAAGTCAAGCAAGGAAAAATTACTCAATCCTTTAGGGGTGGTGAATGATGTATGGCCATTTTTTCTCACATGACATGCAGTGGCATGCTTCCTTTATGAAGAAAATTCAATGTTTGAGTAAAGGGATGTCCCCCAAATGGCAAATTGACTCTAGAATACATTTTAATACATGGTAAAAAGATCCATTTATGTTGTGATAGGCAGGTTGTCGTTGCTGTGTATGGCATCTTCCATTTGACAGTAAGAAATGCAAATGAGACTCAGCTGTGTGTATAAAAAAAACAATTGCCAACTGTCTTAGCCTTTTGCTCTATTACTGTGAAGAGATACCACAGCTATAGCAAGTGATATGAAGGAAAGAATTTAATTGGGAATTGCTTACAGTTTCAGAGTTTTAAATCAATTTTCATCATAGTGGGAAATATGACTGAACACGGTCAGGCGAGCATGGTATTAGAGAAGGAGCTAAGGAAAGTTTTATATGTCAATATTCAGGCAGGAGGAAGAGAGAAAGCATTGGAAATGGTTTGGGATTTTAAAACACTAAAACCCAACCCAGGGGTTGCCCTTTCTCCAATAAGGCTACACCTGCACCTATAAGGCCTCATCTCAAAATGTCACTCCCCAAACATTCAAATATATGAGCCACTGGGTGCCATTATTACTCAAACCACCACAACAGCCTAAGTGGTAATTTGTTAACCCAGTACTGTGTATGGGTTTTCTTCCTAAGAACTTTTGGCTGTGCAGATCCATGACAACCAAAAGACCATAAAAGCATTGCCAATGCTGTTGTTTTAATTTTTTAACATACTGGTAAGACACTGTTATGGGAGTCTACACGTTTGGCTGCATGGAATGGGAAATCAGATTAACTGAAATAAAATCTCCTGACTGACTTGAACGTACCAATAAGTGACATGTTGTCTTCTGAGAGAACTGTCACGAGTTAGTCATAGGAAAATCCCTTTCCTTTTTTAATATTTGGGATACTACTGACAATCATAACAAATGGAGCTTCTGAGAATGAAAACTTTTGCTATGGCATAGTAGCCAAGTATTCAGTAATAACTGGAAAGTAAAGGGAATGTCTTGTTTATATTATCTGAGGCAAGATTCATCAGACAAGAAGGAGCAGTAAAAATGTTAAATGCCTGCCTGAGTTTGAGCCTGCTTTTTCTCCAAGTTGAAAAAGTCCCTCTAAGAGGAAGGAGGGATGGAAAAAACAATAGGGAACCAACAGAATTTACAAAATTTATTAGAAAATGAACTTATGAAGCTTAGAAATTTGTAATATATGAAAACCCCTACCACTAGGATTACATAATAAAAAAAAATAGTTTCTGGGGATATCTCAATAAGCTCCCTGCAATTGTGCTTCTGATTACACGATAAAACTTTAATGAGCGACCACACCATGATGAGAGTTTTGCTAATACAGTAGTGTTTAAGCCTACTGTCCTCTTCTGAGTTATCCATGATGAACTCTAAGTGGCTCTTATCAATTATTTTGTTCACTAAGTTGACTGATAAAGGAAATGCTTGCATGAAAGAAAAGTGCCCTATATAGGGTGAATAAACACTTGTTAGTCTCACCAAAAGTCCACATAACTGTAGTCTTTACTTTTTAATATAACTTTTTAAATTGCAAATGTTGAAAAGAAGCACAAAGTCAAAAACAAAAGTAGTAAAACAAACAAAAAAGAAAGTCAGCTTTAAAACATTCTTCAAATGAATGATGTATCTTCAAAATAGCTTAATATATATTTAAAATATACCTAACATACATTTTAGGGTTCAGCCCTCAAACTTACAATATTCAATAAGGGTTTGATGTATGGGATATGAAAATCTATATTGAAATAAATTCTTCTAAAATTTTAAAATTCCTCACATATACATATTACCAACTTTTTAAAAAGCTAAATAATAGCAGAATGAATCATATGTTTATGATTGTTATAACCTGAAGCAACTTTTTAAATTTTATAATATTTTACTTTATGTGTGATGAATAATTGTATGGAGTTGATAAAGAGGAATATAAGACAAATATTTAATATTTTAACATTATTTAATATATTATCATTTATGGTACATAAATATTATAGATATTATTTAAACATATAATATATGCCACATATAGTATATGTAATAATTGTTTCTATAATAATAATTATAACTAGAAAATATCTAATTTTAATAATAACTATAATTAGATATTTCTGCCTGATATATATAAGACTAAGTAAAGACAGAATGCACTTATTTTTTACTAGATTTTGCTTTTTTATATTCCTAACTCATCTTAGTTACTATTCTGTTGCTGTGAAGAAACACAAGAAAAAGACAATTCTTACAAAAAAATCATTTAATTGGGGGCTTGCTTATATTTTTAGAGAGTTGGTCCACTGTCATTACAGTGAGAGACAGACAAGTATGATACTAGGGCATAACTTGAGAGCTTTAGATCCTGACCCACAGGCATCAGGTAAAGATGAAGGCATAATGAGTGGGCCTGGAATAGGCTTTTGAGCATATCCTCCCGGACACACTCCAACAAGGCCACATCTCCTAATCCTTCCCAAATAGTTCCACATATTTAAACATATGAACCTAGGAGGTCGATTCTAATTTAAAACAACACGTTTTTTCTTCAGCTGAATCTTGTTTCTCTTATCTTAAAAGAGCAAGTGCTTGCAAAACTATGTAAAACTATGTTAGAAAATGGTTGACACAGATATCAGGATTTTTCTGTTGGCTTTTTTTTTTTTTTATTTTATTTCCACAGACAGGGTTTCTCTGTGCAGCCCCGGCTCTCCTGGAACTTGCTCTGCAGACCAGGGTGGCCTCAAACTCACAGAGATTTGTCTACCTCTGCCTCCCTGGAGTTGGGATTAAAGATGCATGCCACCACCAAGACAGCTGTCAGGTTAAACAACAACACTGTAAAAACAAGAATGTCAGACAGGTTACCCTCTGCATATGCTTTGCAAACGTGCTTAAACCTAGACATAAGCTTTCCTTTGGTGGGCATGTGACTACCTTCAAATATTCTTAAACAATCATACAACAGTTTTTGCCGAAAACATGAGAGTTATTAAAAAAACTGCAGGATCTGCCAGACTTGGAAAGCTCTAGCTGTGGTCTAAGCAAGTCACTAGCAAGAGGAGAAGAAAGCTGAACTCTCAAACCAGAGTTATGCTTAGTTTCTCATTAATCAAATTTTTATAGCAAAAATTTGTATCACCTTGCCTCTACACATTTCCACTTGATATGAACCTGAGATAGGTGTTAATCACCTATATTATTAACTACATTAATTGCAACTTGAACTCCAGTGTCTTTGAATAAGAAAAAAGTTCTGGTTAATGTTTTTTTTTTAAGATAAAATATTGCTTTATTCTAGATTTTAAAATTGTTTAAAAGAAATATAATTAAATCACCTATCTAATTACTTATACATGTATATATTATCATCTACCTATTTGGCTTTCTGTGTACAGTATATTAATAAATTTTTTTAAAGATGTAGTTTATAAATATTAAGGTTTAAACTTTGAATGATTAATATATATCCCTATGAAAACTAATGCTTTATATTAAAAATAATAGTAAGTTTCATTCATGTTTATGACTTTTAAATTGTGTATAGTTTATTGAATGTGTCTGTTACAGCTTAATTTTATAGATTTTGTTTTTTGGAGCTGAACATTTTCAGTGTTTATTAGGATAAAATCAATAAATTTATGTGACAGGCATTGAAAATGTACAATTTGTACATAAGGTATGTGTAGGCCACACAATGTTTTTGTAGCAACTCAGTAAGTGGTTTGGACATTTCAATTCTCACCCATAATAGTGTTTTTCTCTGCAATGTTTCCTTTGGCGATAATTCCCTCTGAACCTTCAAGGTACCTTATGTTTGTAATAGGCGCAGGTTTCTACACTATACTTACAGATACAGAGTGAAAAGTAAAGCAAAAATTTTAGTCAATATGTATGGAAGTAACTTCTACATGTCTATTCCTTTTGAACAGTCAAATTTGCCTGTTGTTGAAGTAGTTCAGTGATATAACATTTATTCCACATGCATGACCTAACCTCCCATGCCTAAATCCACATACACAGGCAAACACACACACACACACACACACACACACACACACACACACAGCCCTATACAAATCCATTGTTACATTATTAATAGTGCTGCATATGCCCTGGGGCTTCTTGCCATATTAAAGATATGAGGCCATTTCTTTGAAATAAATTATTCTACTATTTTATGTATAGAAACTTTTGAAATACTTTAGTTGCCAAACGATTAAGTGTGCTCACTGCTTTTCTAAGATAAAAATGGCAGGGGCAGTGCACTGAATCTGTCTTACATATTCATAATTCATTGTTGCCTTGAGATTCATAATGGAGAAATTTGAAGTTAAGTTATAAATGACTTTTATTTTCTTCTCATACTTCATCGTATCTGAGTGCAAAGATAAGCAGCTACTACTTTCTCTGTTGCCTATATGTTTAGCAGGAAAACTTGATTAAAATATTTCATTGTTTGCAAAGAGAAAAAAAGTAAGTGGAAAACTGGCTTAGAAGATAAGAGTTCACATTGCCCTTGAAAGGGACCTGAGTTCAATTCCTAGCACTCATGTCCTGTTGTTCACAAATGCCTGTACCTCTGTCTTCAAGGTTTTCCATGCATCTAGACGCCATTGGTACCTGTACCCAAAAGGCCAATACAATTAAAAATAGTAGACACACAATTAAAAATAGTAGAAGTCAATATTGAAGAAATAAAACAATATATTCATAGTGACGGTGTAGGAACTCCTTCAAACAATAAGTTGTTGCCCAAGTTTTCTCAGAGATCATTCTGAAGTATGTGTTGGTCTTGAAGTCATAATTCTCTTGCCTCAGGCTCACAGTAACTGTAATTACAGACCCTTCTCATTTGAGTCAGCTTAATTAGTTCTTATGCATCCTAGAAACCAAAGAACTGTTTTACACCTTCCAAAAAGTATGTAAAGGGGTAAATTTATTTTTTATTTCTCAGAATTAGTTATTTAACTTTTTAGAATTGAATAGGCCCTGGGTTCTTTTTTTGTTAAAACACAAAAAATTTTGTCTAATAAGATAAATGCAGATTTATATGTCTAGACAGTAAAGTTGTCAGAGTATTAAAAAATGGAAGTCAGATTAAAATTCAGGTTAAATATTTTGGAAACCATAATTTTGCAAGAAATGGCTTATGCTATCACTACTTAATGCTTTTACTAAATCAAAAATAATAAAATATCCACTGTGAAATTAACATTTTGATATTTATCTGCAGTATATATTAAATTGAATATAATCCAAGTTGAAAGAACATGTTTTTTAAAGATTCTTTTAATATGATCAATGTAGTTTTCATTGATAAGACTGTCTGTACTTAGAGATAGAATAATGAACAAGAACTGGAAACTGGCTCTAGAATGGAGAGCTATATCATTTTCAAAACTAAAAGATAGAAATAAAATCCGGTGACTTTCAGAACTAGAATCTATCAGAAAACATAGAAAAACAAATATGTATATTTAGATATTTCTGCTAGGTGTTGATAAATTTTCTATTTTCACTTTTTCTGCTTTTTTGAATAGAAATTGTAAAACTATGTTATGCTTTGGTGAATAGTAAAATTAGTCTACATTTAAAATCAATATTATAGCAGCCAAATGTAGACAAGAATTCTAGGTAAAATTAAGTATTATAAGAAGCATACTCTGAATTAAATCTAAATATTTCCCAATAGAAAAGTATATTGCCAATGAAATATCCTTTTAAATTTATTATCCCATAGCAACTATGAGATTTGTCATGCAGGATATAGTCTATTTTGTTAAAATTATGATGCAGTTATGATTATTATGTCTTCAAACATTTATTAATGAAAACAAATGTCATGAATGAATATGAAATAATAATTATCTTTTTCATGAACACAAAATACATATATATGAAAGTATATCATAAAAATGATTTCTCTAGTAAACATTAAAGTCTGGCTCATATAACTGAGATTCTTCAGGTATATTTAGTTAACAGACATATAAGATATTTGACATGTAGGTAAAGTACTCATATTACATTGCCATCAATAGAAGATGATAAGATATAGATATTTGCCATGAGTTTAAAGCAGGAATATCGATAGTAAAAACAGTATTAAGAATAGTTTGGTGTCTCTCTTTTCCTCTCTGAAAAGCTAACAATTGCCATTCATTCCATGACCAAAGTGGGATTTCATGCCCAACACCCATCTCCATGCAGATTTGTTCTGCCCTTGGTCTTACACAGGTTTTTGCATGTGTTCTCTGAACTGCTATGTGGTAATATGTGGAGCAGACATTCTGTGTCCAGAAGACATTTCCTGGTAGTGACACACCACCTCCAGCTCTTACACTCTTCCACCTCTTTCTCCACAACGATGCCTGAGCCTTGCTAGATGGCATGTTGTATTATTGTTCCATTGAGAACAGAGAATTATACAGTCACTTTTACTCTGCTTTGTAGCTATCAGTCATTTTTTTATATCACCAGCCACAACAAATAGTTGAGGGCTGAAAGACAACTTTCTCCAGCATTAAAATGATTAGTATTTCCGTGTCACTTTCATACGCTATCAACTTAGCATCGTGGGTGTAGTAATTTTTCTATACTGTATTTATTTGTGCTTTGGCTTATTTAGGTGAGAGAAAGTGCCTTTGGAGAACAGAAGTTTAAAATTCTCAAGGATCTGGACTTGCAACTGATTGTGATCTGTGCAGTAAACGAGCAAAGAACTGGACTCAGGTCCTGCATGAGAGAAATATGTGACCTTGGCTACAAAACCACTAATCTCTCCATCCCCTGGATGGTTCAACTTTATTTTACCAAGTTTACATAAACAAGGAAAATGCAAAGGACACTGGATTTTGCAATAAGCAAACAGTGTGTAATGTTTTGTGTAATGCGATTAAAGGGGGTAGAAAGCTGCTGGATGAAAAGATTTTTTTTTTGGAATGTCAATTGGTAGTGGAGAGAGGGTAAAGTTAACGAGGTTAAATCACAAAGGAAAAATTCACATTCCCCATAAAATGATAACACATAATTTCCTTCAGGGAGGATGAAAAATGGAAGACATATTAGAAAGAGATGGAAAGGGGATGTGTGCTGAAAGGTAGAGTGATAATTATTGAGTGTAATGGCTAAATATTAGAACAAGTCAGAAAGTAAAAATGAGTAGGCAACAGAAGAATCCCCAGAAGAGTGCTTTATTGTAAATATGATTTGCTTTGTAATCTTCTGCAAACAATTTAGTGCCTTGGGATCTCATTTTCCATATGCAATCTATGGTTAATAAACATGCATGACTCATATACATAGCATTGCACAATATGAAAATATAGTGAGGAATAATGATACTTCCTCAGCTTAAAATGTAACCTGATATTATTTCTCTGTTTCAAGTTTAAGAATAAAAATGGCCAACAGAAAAATGTTTTACAATTTTTATTTTGTCATCTTTCACTGTGCTGAGGTTGGTTGATATGCTGCATTTGCTTAAAACATTTATTTTCTTTCCCATTATTGCTTGTACCACTTAATGCCAGTTAGCAGAGAACATAATATCCCATTAAAATAATTCTCTGTTGGGATATTTTATTAAAATTACCTCAATCGATGCACTCCTAACAACTTTAAAATAAATTCCACTTGAATCTACCAAAGTATGTGAAATAAAAGACTCTGTTAATTGGCCTTGTGTATTCATATAATCTGAGCACAATGTAAGTAGCCATAAAAGTTGCAATAGCCCTTAGGACACACACATGACAAGTAGCTTGTGGTATGCAATAAAGACTCAAGGGTAAGAATATGAATCAGTTTTCTAAGTATTCTGTTCACAGTAAGACAGCAATAGCATAGAACATATTTTTATTTGTACATGCAAAGGAGCTCCTGATAATAAAAATGTCAGTATGTGATATTGCTAGAAATACTTCAACTCACTGCTCCTAGAGGAATTCATAACACACTAACTAGCAGTGTTCATTCTCTGCGGAATTCAAAATGCAAATTGATTTGTTCATTTTCCTAGTGTAGAGAAACATAATATGTCCCTGTTACCCATGAGATCTTTCAGATTTTCTTGACTGAAGGCTAAGTTCTTATTAATACTTATGAGCAAATACCCCCAGAGTCACACTAAATACATAAAAAAGTCTCACTAGCATTCATTGAATAATGTTTAGAATGATTTGGAATTTCAAATGATAAAGATTGAAGATGTTAAACAATGCTTAAAATTCTAAACTAACCAAAATTCTCATTATGTTTCAATTATTTTTCTTATAGCTCAAAACACTGCAAAGCTAAAACTGCCTTTAAAATTCTTTATTTAAAAGTATTTTCACTGAAGCTAAACCTACTATTGAAGATGGTATTTACAATAGTATCTTAGATATAGATAGAAATTTTCTCAAAGCTATATAGAAAGGGACTGACTACCTTAAAAACTAATTCTTAAGCACTTTAGGGCAGAAAGGTCCTATTCAATAACCATGTGTTCTATAGTCTATACACCATACACTGCATAGAGCTGCTGAAAAGTAAGATTTAAAACAATACATTTTCTCTCTTGGAAAAGAGGGTTTTTCAGAGGATCATTGAAATAAAGTTGGCAGTCTTTCTTCTGTTTATAAATCCTATATTGCTCTGGGAAATAAAAAGTTTGAAGCTTTCTTGGCATAGAAATATTTATATATTTATTTCTAGATATGGATAGAGATAGATGGTAGATAGATAGATAGATAGATAGATAGATAGATAGATAGATAGATAGATGATAGATAGATAGATAGATAGATAGATAGATAGATAGATAGATAGATAGATAGATAGATAGATAGGAAACCATAGAAAATCATCTATGCATATTTTGTTATGATTTTAATCAAGGAACGCACACAAGGCATGTGGAAATGAGCTAAACAGATAGAGAAGAATGCTATAGAGAATGAACTGAAATTTAAAAAAAATAAAGGTGACTGGAATATCAGATATGTCAATGCTTCTGTAGCTGACTTACACATTCGATACATCCTTTCATTCATTGGGAGATCTTAATGGCAAACTGTAATTTGAAGCACATAAATTGAACTGATAATACTGAAATTTATATTGTGAAAAGCATGCATGACAAGGAGCCCCAAGGTTGTGATTTGTAAAACGTGATGATGAACACATGCCGAAAAAAATGGAGAATCTGGAGCTGAATAAAATTGACAGAGAGAAACAGAAACACTCACAGATTACGTCTCTCTGTATGTATGTTTGTGTGTCTCTCTGTCTGTGTGTGTGTGTGTCTTTGAGAGGGGAGTAGCAATATTCATCCCTTTGTATTTACTACTGTCCACATAAAGGAAACAGTTTCTTCATATTCTTGCCCACACACCAACAGAACTTCACTCAATACCGTAACATGATAACTGTTTCCTCAAACCATTAGTTAGTAAATCCTTCCTTCCCTAAGGTGTTTTTCAGGTCCTTTTTCACAATGTTAAAACAAGAACAAAACCAAACAAAAAACAGCTTGAGGGAGGAATAAAGTGCTTGAACCTGTGGGATAGAGTAATCCTAGAGTACACTAAGCAGAGATTAACTAACCAACTTGGGCAGGAATTTGTAAGACAAGGCTGACAACAGATACACACACCATATAAAGACCCAGATAATAAAATTTCAAAAAGAAAGGTGTCCATTGGGAATGAAAATAATGTCATTTATATTTCCTTCCTTAGAACTGTTTTGCTGCATCGTGATTGTGTGTGTGTGTGTGTGTGTGTGTGTGTGTGTGTGTGTATAAATTTTGAGTGAGGTTGAGTCTAGTTAATAATGAACACCTGACATCTGAGTGATATTGGAGACTTTAGGATGTTAGAAATTTCAGGGCTATGTTACCTATGTCCACTGAGGAAGCTACATATATAAAGTGGAGCCAGCGAAAGTAGAAGGCTATGTTTAGTATTCAGTTACATATTCATAGTATCTAATTTCAAAAAAAAAAAAAAAAAACTTCCAAGAGTCCAAATTTAGGGAACTGCACAGTGTCTCAAAAGGCAGTTTGGTTTCCAGAGAATTTAAAAACTCTTATTAGCTAGAGCACTCTTAGAGATAGACAAGATGCATTCTTATAACAAGAGGCTCATATGACTAGAATAAAAAGAAAGTTTAAAATTAAAATTGTAAAGTGATATGCCTGAGTGTCAAGGAAAAAACATGCAGACACCTGATGTTTATCAATCATTGCAAATTTAACTAATTGGTAATTACCTGGGAGACCAATGCAGAATTAAGTCAGAGATCAACCCTGAATTTGGGCATCATCTTCTCATTCTAAGTTCTCAGGAGTAAATATCGAACACTAAGTGGACTTCATAGTTTTTGTGCCACTTTAATTTGGTTGGCTATTTTTCTTTTATTGATTACTTTCTCTTTTTTAATCAAATTTGTCTGTTTTGAATTTTGTTGGTATTTTAACTGTTTATCACTATGAGAGAGAAAAAGAGAACAAGAAATTTAGTAAGTAGAAACATGGGGAGAGTTTGTGAAGAGTGAGGAATGCAAACGCATATGATTAAAGTATATAAAGGAAAAATTAAATAAAAATTAAAAAGATTGAAAAGAAAAGATTGTGAACTGGACATCAATCTATCCTTACGACTTGACTGTGTCCTGATCCTACCAATGTCTTTATAGTCAGTTCAGTATTATTATACTTTTCCCAGCACGATAGATTATACCTTCATCTTTGAGGGCAAATGACCATTTTCTTCTTCAGTTTGCTTCTTTTTAGGTAATGTGTCACTACCACTTACTAATATTACAGTTGTGAAAATCAAGTGCCCAATTACATAAGAAGACTGACCATGCAGGGATGTGGTAAGATATGAAATTGTTGATAACCTTGCAAGAGGGACAGCAAACAGCTTTGAAATTCTGGGGAAAGGCTCATTGGTTATCACGGTCACAGTGGGTGTGCCTTAAAGAGGCAGAGCTCCAAGGACTGCAATTCCTGAGTGCTTCATGCTGTTCCTGAGCACAGCTCTGCTTATTGCTCTTCTTATTCACTGTCTCTCATGGTCTATAAATTATATAAAAACTCTCAGTGGGTTTCTAGCCCTTCACTGGACAGTGTCACTGTTAATTTAAATAATAGTGATTGAGTTTTTCAAACATTGCTGCTTAGAAAGAATTTCGAGATAGAGATTGTCAGTAAATTTAGGTGAAGATGCTTTTGTTAATGTCTTTGATGTAGAAAATTTTGGAGAAAAAAAATTAAGGTGTGGAAAGGCACACGTTTAATCCTTGAGCTAGGGACTCATTCGAGGTCAAAGAATAAGCACAAAGGCGGTCTGGTTCTTACTAGCTGACATGTATTTCTTGCTAAAGATGGGATGGTTACCACAGGCAATGATTAATGCCTTGTACCCATTTTTGCCCAACACTTTCTGAGATGACTTAATAAAAAATTGGTGGTGAGTGTGTGTGTATTCTGAGGATTTAATGTAGAAATAATTGACTGCTTTATATACGAAAGTTTAGATTTGTAATTCTTTTAACATTTTTTAAATTACATTTTGAGATAAATAATTTCAAAAGGAGTGGGATGAAATATACTTGGCTTGCTTACAGCTTTGTTAACCAACTATAGAGAAATCATTGCCTTGTGGTTTAAGATGCTATGGTAGGAAAATTAAAACAATGGAAAATGTTTAGCTACTTCTGGACAACATGTAGATAATTGAGACCAGATCCTTCTCTCTTCTAATTCTCAATAAATAGCTTCAAAAGGCTAAGTGAGAAACTCTGAAACTGCTAGAAGGAAAGCACCACAGGTAAGTAATTACTGCTAGGAAAGAATAATTAGCACGTCAAGAAGATTAGCCTCCTCTTCTGTTTTCCAGTATAGACTGACTGGTCATATGCACAGACTCAGTGCACTGTAGTTATGTGTTGATACATATGTATTTCTATACCAAACTATGTATCAATAATAGTCAATGGAAAAGAAACTATGAAGTTAAGAACAGAGAGAGATAGGAGGGTTAAAGGGAGGAAAGGAAAGGAGGAAAACTTGATATTTTATTTCAGTGAAAACTATCAAAAAACAAAGAGTATACTACATGACCGAGGAACAGATAATGACTTTTTAAATTTTCTGTACTGGAAAACAGAAGAGGAGGCTAATCTTCTTGACGTGCTAATTATTCTTTCCTAGCAGTAATTACTTACCTGTAGTGCTTTTCTTCTAGCAGTTTCAGATAGCCCAGGAAAAAGGTTACCCTTATAAAAATGAAACACAATTATTCCTGAGATAATAAATAAACAACTATAATTTTATTACTTAGTGATAATTTCAGTAGGTCAAGAAATTGTTGATATAGTAAACTTCACAAGGTAACATTACAAAAATTAACTTATTGGTGTCAAAGTATCTTTGTTAATTAGAAAGAAAATAAATTCATAATGGTTAATGTATCTAGTTATTCACTGAAAATGTGCCTTGAATATGTGATGAAACATACATGAAAATTTACCATCCCAAGGATCTAATATTTCTATAACTATATCTAATAAATGTTTATTACAGTACACAAAGTATCTATGTTGTATTATTCACATATTAATACTCAAATTTATCTAAAGCCTCTCTTTTACAGATGGAAACTCTTTCAGAAGACGTTTTTTGTATTATATTTAGTCATAAATCTAGCTCTAATTTGTAATATAACTTACAAATAACTAGCATTTGCATATTTTCTTAGGAGTAAAAATTGCTAAAAGCAAAGAATGAACATAAATATAATCTTTTATTCTGTTTTCTAGTGTCATTTTTGCAGTTATTAGTTATTAAGTATTAATTAGTAAAATGATCATGGGAAGCCTCATTCATTAAGAAAGATCAAGTCTGGATAATTGGAGAGTGCTCTGAGATACAAGACAGTTTTCTAGTACCTCCACAATCTCTGCATTTATGGAGGAGGAGAACGCTAAATTTAATCCCTATACTTCTAAATTACCTCCCTCTGCAACCTTACCATGCCATGGAAAAGCTTCAATTCATTCATTTGACAGGGGGTAATTTTAATTCCTGCTGGTAAAATATTATCTAGAGAGAATACGGAATTACAATAATTTAGAATGTTAAAATTTTTATCACATTAATTTGTTAGGAACTTTTTCATTGGGTGTATGAAAATTCAGAGTAAATTAATTGTAATAATGACAGTCCTGTTTCCTTATGAGAAAATTGAGGTTCAAATCCATTCTAGTATCACTTTATTGATTGATTGCTAATTTGTTTGTTTGTGTATGTGTACCTGTGTGCTCGCATGTGTGATGTGTGATATGTAGTATGTATGTATATGTGGTTTGTATCTGCACTTGTATTTACGTGTGTCTTTGCATGTTTGTGTGCATGTGTGTTTGACTTGTGTGGTGTGTAATAAGTAGTATGTGTATATATATATTCATATATATGTGTGATATGTGAGTGTGCAATGTATATGTGCCTCTGTGTGTCAAAGCATGTATCTGAACCTGTGTACCATAACTGAGTTAACATTCATGGTCTTCCTCTACAAATCTCCACTTCATTTATTAAGACAGACATCTAAGAGCATTAAGAAGATCTTGATGTTTTGGCTAGATTGGATGAACAACCTGCTCTGGTGAATTGTATGTCTCAACTTCTCTAGCTCTTGTTTACGGATGAATAACTCCACGTAACACTTACAATATCATTTTTTTAAAGTGCATTTTCGTGTTGTGATGTCTGTGCTTTAAAGAAATAGTATTCAGTTTGAATATGGGTAAACTAAAATGATAAATATTTATTTATAATTATTCAGACAAATATATTTATAATATCATTGCTATTTCAGTAGGCTGTACATCCTTCACTGTGTGTATGCAAGCAAGCATGAACATTTGTCTTTACAATGGAACCTGATTTAACACTGCTCATTACATACACTCTATCTTATGAATATGAAAGTTCATGTCAATGCTTAGAAACAGTATTCTCTTCATGTTTTTTTTTTTTTCTGTTCCAGTTGGGTGCATTTATCTTCAACAGTCAACTATGCTGTCCCTAGCAGTAATTTCTGATGATCCTGATTCTGTGTGTGGACCAAGTCACAAGAGACGATGCTGGAAACACATATGCTGTCATCACATATATACTCCTGTAATATATATGTAATATGTTGGGAGGAGACCACTTGTTTGGCCAGCTGCCCAGAATCACACAATAACTGTATTAATTAAATCTCTGCTTGGTCCATTAGCTCTAGCTCCTTTTGGCTGATTCTTTACATATTAACTTAACCCATCTCCATTAATCTGGACATCACCATGAGGTTGTGGCCTACTGCAAAGTATCGGCACATCTGTTTCCAGAGGTGGCTCCATGGCTTCTCCCTGACTCTGCCTCCTTTTCCCCAACATTCAGTTTAGTTCCCCACCTAGCTCTGTTCCCCTATAGCTCTGCTATAGGCCCAAATCAGTTCCTTTATTAACCAATGCTATTACCAGCACACAGAGGGGACTCGCACATCAGTACTAAACATGCAATGGTTAGGAGAATCTAAGTATTAGTGGCAATAAATATATACTCAATAAGAAGTATATCTTCCCCCATTCAAAATATACACTACTACTGACACCAGGAAGACTGCGCCATATGCTTAGCTGCAAAAACTAACTAGACTACTGAAATATCTTTACAACTTTTACATGCAGTGTTTTGAAAAGTCTTACACAAACTTCAAAGCAAAGTCTCTAGATTCATTTATTATTTTAAGATTTTTGTCTCATTTGAACTTAAAAACAATTGCCTAGACCCATGCAAGATTATTATTGATTTTGGATATCTTTGATAGATCAGACAACAAAAACTGTCATTTATATGAATTTAATGCAGTTCTTTTAATGTTAACTATAAGAACAAGTGCAATATTAGAAGTCAACGACTGGAAAACTCACCAAGGCTAATCTCCTTGGATCATTAATTTTACAATAATTGCACTTGAATTACTCATAAAAATGCCTCAGTACCATACTTTAAGTTGCAGTGCAGACTTGATCATTTTCCATTCTTTTTCATTGGAAAAAATATAGTTATTGTATTAAAGATTTTGGAAATAGATATCCACCTTTAATAGACTTGTGGAGCTAAGAAAAGTAGAATGTATACCCTCATGTACTTCATACTCACTGAATACAAATTAAATCCAGAATATTATTTTCAATAGAACAATTAAAATATTATGATGTTAACATTCTTAAATAATATTGTATGTTAACAATACAGAAAACTAAAGTATTAGTCCTATAATAACATAATATTAACTGAATAAAATATATTTATTAATAGGTAACAAATTGATATATAAATAGTAAAATATCCTTATGCAAGAGACTCCAACAAAATAAATGTCATGATTTTACAATAATATATTTAATTTTATCTTTCATGTTCAGAATACATAATAAATTGTGCTCATTATTTCCATTAGGCATATAGGTTTTCAGAACCTATATACCTAGTAGGAAAGCAGAATTAAATTTGATTTTCCTTAAGGAGCTGCAATGTCAGAATGAACTCAGCGTATAAGATACAGAAATCAAGATGTATATACTTAAGACTTATTGGGGAGGGGTTTTTTGGAAAACAAAATTGACAGTAAACAAAAAAGGACTAAAGAAAACTTTAGGATTCACCTATTGCAATTCAGGTTAACCATACTGCCAATATATTCTATGCTGGTTGAATCTCCATTAGTGTTAGAAGCAATACAAAGTCAAGTCTGTGTTTCCTGACCTTTAATTTTAGTTAACAAGAAACTTATTATCAACATCTTTATTCACTCATCAAGATGATATTTTCTGTTGCATTGTGTTAAGAACTGTATTGAGAACATGAAAGAAGTACTTAAGATTGACACTCTAGGTTGATACTAAGTACGTTAAAATTATTGAGCTCAGATCAATGCCTGGCTCCAGGGATATTTTACAAATTAAAAACATACTGAGAATTGCTAAAAAATCTTAAGGAAAGTAGAGATCAGTTATTATTTGAAGGTCATGATAATAATGGCAAACATCTTACATTTTGCTTCTCTGGACTATGAAGGATTTATGATATGAGATGGTTATTTAGTTTAAAACAGTCTAAGTTAGGCTATAGGCATCATAAATTGTGCAGAGCAAACTTCACTCTCTTTTGTGAAAGAATATATGCTATACTAACATAGAATAGTATCAAAGTCAGTGGTCAAGCAAACTGAGACTGATTAATTGTGTATTGTAGATACAAAGAATTCTTTAAGTTGCCTTAAAAAGTTAAAAGTTTACTCAACAAATTATCTCTAAAAATTAGGGATAAGAGAGAAAATTATTGTTGGGTCTTAACATTACTACTTGTTTTGTCTCTCAATGAATGAGAAGATACTGAGGATCTTCCAAAGCTCTGGATATAGAGTATTGAATATTTTTTAGCAGGCAAATCCATTACTAGCATTACTAATGGACAAGGTTTGAGTGGAACAGCTACAGCAGCCATGTCCTTTTGTAACTCAAAATTAAGACAGAGAAGAAAGGAATACAGAAATTGGAAGGACGAACATTTCATTATAAGTTTGATTTTTCTGGCAATCGCCATTCTATTTATTTCAAAAATGCCAGCTCAAGACAATGCTAGTCAAAACTAACACTTCTGCTCTATTATCTTCTTATATCACTAAAAAATTAGATTTGTCTCATAATGTATAGACAATGGCATTTTAAAGATTAGATTAGATTTAATCAAAGAGTGTTAAGAAGAATAAGTTTAAACAAGATATACTTGTAATTAATAGGCTGAACTCTGAGACAGCATTGTTAGTTACTGAGGTATAATCCTCTGTAAAACTGATAGGTTTACAACATGTAATAGGTTTCTTTAAAATTGGTTTTTCAAGAATGGGTTTCTCTGTAGGTTTGGCTCCTATCCTGGAACTAGCTCTTTTGGACCAGGCTGGCCTTGAACTCAAAGAGTTCCACCTGCCTCTGCCTTGCAAGTGCTGAGATTAAAGGCGTATAACACTACCACCCAGCCATTTAGTAATTTTTCTACACAGAGCACATGGGATTGGATCTAGAAATTCTCATGCATATGATGATCACCAAATACATGATTATATTAAATACAGTAGTGTGGAATTTGTTTATGATATGAGTACTTTTTTACTTGAAATTGTCTATAAATTACTGGTAATATCCAAGCATAATATGAAATCTATGCTAAATAGATGGTATGCTTACTGTGTTATTTGGGAAATGACAAGAAAAAAAGTATGCACATGTTCAGTACACAATTAGCTACCATAGACTGAGCTTCAAAGTTTACAGAGGAGTTCTGGGGCTAGCATTGCCCAAGAAAGCACTGGACAGAGCATGTGAATTGAACAAAAGATACTTCCAGCTAGACTTAATCTGCAAAACCAACCTCTCTTTAAATTGTTGATCAGGGCAGTTTAAGAGACTTTCAAAATAATGTTGTATTACCATTGCCCTTAGTTGCCACCCCCCAAATACAAATCTTGGAGGAATTGAGCTGGAAATGACTTAGAATATCCCTACCGAAAGACTAGCTTTCATAGCATCTAAAAATACGATACAATCTATTAAAAATGAAAAGCAATTAAAAGCTCTACCTACTCAAATGTGAGGCCTACAAACTATAGTGATGAGCAGAACTGCAGGATATAAGAACAAGGGCAAGAAGGATACATATATCAACAATAATCAACAGTCACCTAATTTGAGCAGGACTCTC
>NC_022021.1:34423239-34425858 GCF_000317375.1 Microtus ochrogaster | reverse complement strand
AATATTTTCCACCTAAATTTGTTTATTTTTCTGTAGACCTTATTGTAGGAGTTTGATTGTTAACTAAAAGTAAAGATGAAATGCTAATTATCTAAGTGTACTTTTCCAAGTTATGATTAATCTTTGGATTCATACAACACTAGTGTAAATCATCTCACCTTTTTGATCAGGAGTTCACTTTTAGTCAAAATGTTAACTCACATCCACTATGCTTTTATTCAATACTCACTTCCAGCTATATTTCATAGCCATCAGTTTGTATAGAAGGCAGGAAAGTCTTTAATATATATGTATGTGTGTATACATATATATTATAGTGTGTTGTAATATTTTCTGTTTCAAGTACAGACAGATAACCTGTAAAAACTCTGACATATATGTTGCATTCCATTTGTCAGAAATTTAAAAAAATATATAGTCATGAGTCTTTTTTTTCCAGTAATAGCATGGCTGGCAGAAGGTGAAATCTTGCCAGATTTGTATTAGTTAGCTTTAAAATCCATACAAATTGCAGTTTGGGAATGCGCTAGCTACTTCCCACCACATCTGAATACTGAACATCACTCTTGTATCTAAAGCATTTACTATATGTTTAACATTTAATGCCCTTGTGCATCAACAAAGTGTTCTTGGCATTATGTGAATATAAAATGAAGAATGGTTTATTCTACAGCTTTTCATGGAGATCTATTTCATAGTACAGAGGTCAAAACACATTCTGTACTCTAATGAGGTTGCTCTGCAATATTAAACACACAACCTGACCAGAAATTTAAACAACACAGATGCAAATATGTGAACATTAACTTCACTGGCATGTGTATTTTGTAATTAGTCATAAAGTTTATGTGGATAAGGTTTTGAAGCATACTGAGGATAAAAGAAAGTTGTTCTTGTGAGAAAATGGACTTTAATACTTTTCTTCAGAAAAAGTATGATATATTCATCATGAGAATGAGGGAAGAGAAAAAAATCTGTGAATTATTGCTGTATGAATTATTGGTCAGTACCTGTCAAAAGATTAAAAGGATAAAATTGAGAAATACTTGAAGAATTATAGATTATTTAAGTATTAATTTCTCTATATAGCTAAAAATTATATACATTTTCTTTTTATTATCAATTAAGTTTATTCATTTATTTTACATCACAACCATAGTTTCCCCTCCCTCCTCCCTTCCCATTCCCTTCCCTCTCCTTTCCCACCAAGCTCCCAAAATCAACTCTTCTGTTTTTGTTTAGAAAGGGGCAGGCCTTTCATAATTGTCAACAAAGTCTGGCATATCAAGTTAAGGAACAGGACTAAGACAAACCCCTTGTGTTAAGTCGGAAAAATCCTTGGGAGAAATAGGTTCCTGTTAATCTGCTGAAGCATTAGAGATAGGCCTTGCTTCCACCACTAAGCCCAACAATTATAGGTATAGAAGGAGAAGTTCAATTCAAAAGCACAGAAAATATATTTAATAAAATTATAGAAGAAAACTTTCCCATCCTAAAGAAAGATATGCCTATGAAAATAAAAGAAGCCTAGAGAACACCAAATAGACTAGATCCAAAAAAAGTCCTACATCATAATCAAACATACAGAGTAAAGAAAGAATATTAAGAGCTGCAAAGGAAAAAGGCTAAGTAGCATATAAAGCCAGACCTATCAGAATTACACCTGATTTTCATTGGAGACAAAGAAAGCCAGAGGGTCATGGTCAAGTGTTATGCAGGCATTAAAAGACCATGGATGCCAGCCCAAACTACTATACCCAACAAAACTTTCAATCACTATAGAAGGACAAAACAAGATTTTCCATGACGAAACCAGATATAACCAATACCTAGTCACAAACCCAGCCCCACACAAAATACTAGAAGGAAAACTCCAACCCAAGGAAGTTGGCTATATCAATAAAAATACAATTGATGGTCTTATAGCAGCAAATCCCAAAGAAGGGAAAAATGCATAAATGAGCATCACCACAAATTAAAACTAAATTAACAGGAGTTATCAATCACTAGTCATTAATATCCCTTAATATAAATGGAATCAATTCACCTATAAAAAGGCACAGGCTAATAGACTGTATACAAAAACAGAATCTATCACACCTCAACCTCAAAGACAGACATCCTCTCAGAGTAAAGGGTTGGTAAAAAATATTCCAATCCAATGGACCTAAGAAACAAGCAGATATAGATATCCTAATATCTAACAAAATAGACATCAAACTAAAATCAATCAAAAGAAACAAAAACCTGATTTTTGACAAAGAAGCAAAAAAAGTCAAATGGAAAAAAAGAAAGCATATTTAACAAATGGTGTTGGTATAACTGGATATCAACATGTAGAAAAATGAAAATAGACCCATATCTATCACCATGCACAAAACTCAAGTCCAAATGGATCAAAGACCTCAACATAAAGTCAGCAGCACTGAACTTTATAGAAGAGAAAGTGGGAAGTACACTTGAATGCATTGGCACAGAAGACCACTCCCTAAATAAAATCTCAGTAGCAGAGACACTGAGAAAACAATTAATAAATGGGACCTCCTGAGACTGAAAAGCTTCTGTAAATCAAAGGACACAGTCAACAAGACAAAATGACAGCCTACAGAATGGGAAAAG
>NC_022021.1:34399345-34421199 GCF_000317375.1 Microtus ochrogaster | reverse complement strand
AAAAAAATTTAGCAATTTTGACTACAACTTATAAATAGCCTTTGCTAAAATATTTAGTAAATAAATTTGCTCTATTAGTCATTATATAAGGGACACATCCTAATGTGCCTCACATATTAGTCTGATTCACTTTACATAATTAAGCTCTTCAATGTCTTCATGAGCTCTCACCTCAGGAATGAAGTTCAACCCAAGCATTGATCTGTGTGCATAGAGACTGGTTACTGCTAAGGGGTTCTTTGGATAAACAGTGACTGGTTACTTCTAAAGGTTCTTTGGAAAACATAGAAGGTTAACTTGTAGTCTTAGATTTTTCTGTTCCCTAATTCTCATTTACTTCTTTTTACATCTCAATAGAGTATTAAATGCTCCCAAACCCTTGACAATACATGTTGCTTATCAAAGTTTCTCCAGCTGTGATATTTTATAGGACACAAATCATTTTACTTTGATTTAAAAAGAGTTTCTACACCTCAGTCTCTTCCCCTGTCATAATTATTCCATTTAGTTCTGCCTGTGGTAGGGTATTAACCATGTATGAGCAACCAAGCAGCAATTTCCATGAACAGTTTCCATCAATAAATGTTATATTTATTACTTTAGATTTAGTATTTTCTGTTTGCCCCTGTTTATATTAAAAGGGCTTAAATTTTTCACTGTAATTAGCAGGTATTTAAAACTCATGGATTTGGGGGTGAGGTGAATAAAATCTGGCCTCAATTGTAAACCACTAGAAGAAATCAGCATACTTTGTCATAGTGTTAGCTTTGTAAATGTTCCTTTATAGGAAAAATGAATGCTAGAAAACAATGTAAATACAGTGATTTCAAGTGTGTTGTATGTAATTTTGTCTATAATTTCCATAAAATTGTTTCAATCTAACTATAGCCAACAGGGAATAAAATAATATACATGTGTTTATACTTTTAACATCTACCCCTGACTTAGTTTACTGCAGCTGTGACAAACTAAAACTTTCACACCTGGAGTTATATTTTTCAGTCAAAAGCAGTTTGTCATAAGTAGAATGTAATAAGTGCATTTTGTCTTACTGCCCTCTTAAGAGTCATTGCTCAAGGCTGTACAACTGTATTTGTATACTTGTATGGCTATTTAATATGTAAAACCTATTAAATTTTGTTTCAATCTTCTCTTGCATCTTTCAGCATAGAAGTTTTGAGTTTGAGTCCTAACACATTTGTCTCCATTAAGCTTGTGATTTCATTGTGCATTTTGCATACTACTGCAATTAAAAATATATATATTGCTAAGGTGAAAAGTTAGTGTGGGGATTGAAAGGAAAACATCCAGGATTGTGGTAGAAATAAATGACAGTAGCTTATACATGCTCCTATTGCAAAGGTAGTGTGCTGTATGTGACTACACACAGGGGACATCCCTAGGGATTTACTGTAGAGAAAAATCAAGTGATGTAAGTGAGCTGAGTAGTACCCCAGGCAGAAAATAGCAGACTGTGGAAATGAGAAAAGTATTGGTAAAATTCAGAATATCAAGGAATAGACACTCAAGAATCTGCTCGGCATGAAACAGCATCTTCAACATTTTCTGACAACCATCAACTGAGAAATGACACTCACGTATAACTCACCTGCTCTCCATGATGTGAGTTCTTCCTAGTTTGTTGAAAACAACGAAAGAAAATTGTGAGAGCCCACAGGTTTTAATCCCTTCTTCTTGACTAAAGGTCAGAGAGCTCAGACTTATTCTTGCTCCTCAAGGACCGAGGACAAACAACAAGATGTTTGACCAAGGATGTGGTGACTGATTGCCTTACTCTTCAAAGTTCAGTGAACAGGATGTTATGACATAGGGCATGTTACCAGGTGTTTTGATGTAAGGGGTAATTACAATTGCTTGTTCTTTGTATTCTAAGTTTTGTGCCCCCCCTTTTGGTTAGGATATATAATAACTGAGAGTAATAAATTCATAGTTTTTGGCACTTTTTGCTTCGGTATTCACTGGAACCCCCTCCTGACTCTATCTCTTGTTTATTTCTTTCCTCAATCCACACTTCCTTTCTCAGGAAGGTAAGGACCAGTCCGGTTGGACCAGACATAAAACACTAAAGAGTTACCTCTGAATGCTTATTCAAAATTGAGAAAACTTGTACTATATACTGCATAAAAGTCATTAAAATGATAGAACATGGAGAACTTTAAGTACGTGTCTTCTATTTATATACATATAAATGCATATACACACATACACATCCATAACATTTTGCCACCATGCACGGAAAAACAAACTTTTAGGCATGTTTATGTATTTTCATGCTCCTCCCTGGTATAGCAGATAGGAGTGAGTTTACTTCAAGTTAGTCATTACAACCAGCTGTTGTTATTTGTTTATATATCTCCACAGATACACATGGTTGGGCTTCTCTGACTCCTGAACGGGTCCTTGTTATTAGACACTTTACTCATGTGATACCTCATAATCCTCAGATTATAAATAATATGACACTATAAATAATGTTGGCTGTTTCGTGAGATTTAGTCTGCCTCGTTTTATTGGCTCCACTTGTAGGTTCAACTGTCAATCGAGAGAAAAGCATACAATAAGTAAATTTACACTTAATATTTGTATGCTAAAAGATGCCATTTGTGAGGTATTAGAAAATATTTAATGTTAATAACAGGAAACAGGTAAGGTGTTAGAATATGGGAACCAAGAGAATGACTAATGTTGTAATATAGACCACTACTTATTTGTAAAGTAAGGCATTGATGACTTTCTCCTGGTGGCTGTCTAAATATTTTGATATTTTATGGGAAATCAGTATTGTTTGATAATGGACAGAAGACATTTTAAAGTACAACACTGAGCAGATATTTTGTGAGGGTTCACAGGTGTAATCCTGTTCCACCATGACTTACTCTTGCTCTCTCAAAGGTTTTGAAACAGGTGTGACTACAAGCAAGGGATTCTGACTTAGAGAGTGGTTAATTAGTACTTTGAGTATAGAAGTGGATCTGCTTCACCTCGACCAAAGGTGGAGAATTCATGGCCATTCCTTAAATCATGTCAATGAAGTCTGTTGTATCCCTTCTCCCCTTTTGGAGTCACATATATAAGATGTGGAAAATAAACATGGGTGATATGTTATTCACTGAATTTCCCTCTAAGGGCTGTTCTGTGTTTCTGTTGTTTATTTCTCTCATATCTCCATTTCTTTTTTTTTAATAATTCTAATCCTCAAGCTTGTACCCTGGAACATGCTAATTTTGTCAAGAATTGACAAACAATATTGGATTGGTATCTGTTGACAACTGAAGATGATTCTAAAGGGAGGATTGTTCTCCTTGCTGATGTAAAGAAGCAGAAATGTTGCAAAGCATAGTAAAATAAACTAATGAACAAACAAAATGCAAAGAGAAAATATTTCTGGCATCATATGATCCAAACTTGTCTTGAAAATGCCTTCAGGTTAGCATACCTTCACACCATGTATTTCATTCAAATAGCACAGCTGAGTACTGGGAGTCCATGATTTTCTTGCAAAGTTGCTATTTACATCTTAAGTTTTTATCCATGATTTAAAAAAAAAACTTTTGATTACTAGAAGGAGCAATTAATAATTGAGTACTATAGCATGCCAGTCTTCGATGCTATGAAAACATGTTGACATAAAAGGTCAATTGGAGATAAAATCTGACACACGACACAGTTTTAGATGAGACCTCTCTGAGGCCTCCAATTTGGTGGGCCAAAATTACCTTTCCCACATAGTAGACTTCTTTTATATTCTAGTTCTAAAAATCAATTAGTCTTGGAGCAAAGTAATTAAATGGACTAATTACACGTTGATTCAAGTTAGAACTATACTTCCTTGGAAGCATTCTTGCACTAAACGGTGACTATCATGTGTATTCCAGGATGTTTCTGCTGGTGTTTCATTGTTTTCTAGAAAATACACTTCTGTAGAAAAAATAATGGGTTATATTTTATTTATTTACTATTCTTGCTTTCCCAACTTAGGATGTTGTTATAAGTTTAAATTCACACAGAAGTTATGTTTTACTACACAGAGCTGCTGTCAACTTTAGCACATAAGTTAATCTTGTTTCATTATTTTTGGTACACACAATACTTCAAAATGATTTGAATTTCTTTCTGATGCAGCTCTGAATTATTGTGTTCATTCCCAGCTTATATTAAAGTGTGCATTTTGTCTAATATTTTTGCATTAGTTTATGATTTCCTTAAATCCTTATCTGAATTGATAATGTAGCTGTGTTTCTCAAACGCTATGAAATGTGTTATGCTATTAGATAGAAAGTCAAAAGATATCGCATTGCAATGAAGAATAAAGCTAGAATAAATATGTGTTATTGTATATGACTAAAGAGATTACAGAGGTTTATTAGATCTTATAATTTCATTATATTCAGTTACATATTTTCCTCTAAACAATATATCTTTTTATTTCTTACAAAGATAAAATGTTTCGAGGTGAAAACAGATGACAGGGTGGATTCAACCAGCATGGCACGCATCAATTAATAGACCCTAATTCAAATTTGATGCAGAGCATTGTTTTTTGATTTTAAAGTGCTCCAGAATATCTTAATGGGAAGACTAATTTCTCATCTCATTTGTATTTATGTTTATGGCTTCATATATTTTGGACGTATGATCCCATCATTGCTAAGTGGTGACAATGTGAAGTGTTAGATTGTCCTGATAGTCAGCATCAGTTTTTGAGTGCAATATTTTTATGTCTCTCTCAATCTGTGGGCAATCCCTTGGTTCTATCTCTGCATTATCATCTG
This sequence comes from Microtus ochrogaster, assembly GCF_000317375.1. Taxonomy (NCBI): domain Eukaryota; kingdom Metazoa; phylum Chordata; class Mammalia; order Rodentia; family Cricetidae; genus Microtus; species Microtus ochrogaster. The sequence goes on along the minus strand of NC_022021.1, from coordinate 34,416,406 downwards.
GGAAAAGAATGTTTCATTGGACCTTGATAAAATGTAATCTGTTCATCTCTTATAACATTATTATATAGGTATCCAATATGTCCAATAATCCTTTGCTAAGCTGCTTTAAGCCTGTTTCTTTTTTTTCTATTGTGCTTATTTCATAATAGCATAAACACAGTAGTTCTTTTGTACAGGTGATAGAATTGATCACAGGTATTTGGTGGCTTTAATAAAATAGCAGTAGTTGTGTATAATCTCCAAGACTTCTGCCACAGAACCTGAAAAAATTTTTGAATGCTTACAATATCTAATATTGTACAAAACTATGTAAATCATTATGTGATTCCATTTTAATGAATCTATGATAAAATGTGTAGATATCTATCAATCTATTTATCAAATATATACATTTTGAATATACATATATATTCAAAACAAATATTCATTGTTTTTTCCAATGTTCTGTACACAAAGCTGATTGAGTTTGTGCTATCCTTTCCTTGGGACTTTCTTCTTGTCTCCTTTCCATATGACTCAGACATAAATTACAAGACAAAGTCTCAACTTCCTTTTGTTTCTTAATGAGAATTATACTTAATATACTTACTGCATATTTATTTTCATCTCTGCATATATCCCTTTTCAATCTAAAAAAGTCTTGTTTCCAAGTCAAACAAAACTTTACACAACATCCATAACACACAAATGCTAAAACTGCTAATTAAATATTTGGGGGAAAAAATCAAACTAAAATTTAAGGCAAGCCAGAAGTAAGTATATAGAATTGTCAAATTTAATTGGAAATAGGGTTAAACATTTCAATAATGATTAAACCTAATTTTTCTGTAGATCTGAAAGTTAAACTTCAGGGTGAGTTATCCAAAGCACGGAGAATTTGAAATGTTCAGTGAAGGAGGATTGTGGCCCTATGACTTGGACATTGATGGCTATGTACAAGGATACACATGCTCATGTTAAAAGCGTTAAGACTATTACCTCATAACAGTTAAATTACATTGTTCTAACAAGGCTTAGAGAACATCAGTAGCTTGCAGAAAAGGCATTTCATTTTATCTGCCAGTTAAAGTCCTCATACGGTTGAAGAAGTCTCAGTTCATCAATAGGAAAAATGATTTGTCCCAGGTCTATAAATTTTAAAAGAAATATAGAGAGCTAGTTTGGAGAAAGGTAATTTTTAATGGTGTGGGACTGGTCCACATTTCAAAGATTATTTGTTTTACTGGCTGACTCATGCCTTGAATTCTTTGCCACTTTAACATATTTCATTTCATATTCTTCTCCAGAAGTCTGCCACATCCTGTTGTGCTTGGCAACAAGAATCTTTAAATGCCATAGTATGAAGATAAGTAATACAGTGATGTTTTTAAAACATCACCCATACATCAATAACTTCAGTTTCTAAAACATCATACCTATTTAAGTATAAGGGCTGGGCTTTAAATATATCTCCTAATGCATTGCTGAGTATTAAGTCAATTATTATTCCTAATAGACTTATTCTTACTGGAATATTCTTATAATGAGATCATGCTGGGCTTATCTGAGTAAGTTGTAATATGATCAACCAACAGAATATTTAATTAAAATGTTCATTCGTTCTAGATAATTCAAGTAGGAAAATTTTATTTCTCATCAAACTTTTCTTCTCATCTCTGATTGCTGGACAAATTAGTGAGATATGTTACTGCTGTAAATCATATTGATTTACAACATTGTAAATATTGATGTCTAATGTTGTACACATTGATATCTAAGCTACATCATATAACTATCGAGCCGTGTCTTCTACATGTGAATATTGAATTCATCACCATATGATTTTCACAGTTAGAAAACAAAATAAAATGTCTTTTAAAGTAAACCAATTATGTTTTCTAAATTCTGAATTACATGAATGAGATTTAATTCATATGAAGGAAAAATTCAACCTTATTTGACTTGGTAAATGTATTATTTCATTGCAAACTACTTTATTAGTTTCTAGTACACTAAAGGTAAGCGAGTCAGGAAGAAAGTAAGAAAGAGCAGATATCTGCAAAGGACTGAGTATATAAAATTATAAAATTTATTTTAGCTTAGAATACTGGAATACAATTCTGTTTGTATTTCACCAAGTAAAAGAAAAAGAACTACAACAAGATGTAATAAATGAAACATCTTAAATATGGTTTATACAATGTCATCTATCACTTTACATTCTGTAAAGTTGCATATGTTAGAATGTATTTTTCCTGTAATGAATATATACTGTTTTTCACATCAAGTTACATCTCTAGATGAGTACATGCTGAACTAGTTAGTTTTGATCTTTACTTTTTTTTCTCTTCCTTTTTTCTTCTTGATTCAAAGTAGTGTCATTCTCAAAGATGAGCTTAAATTGAGAAAAAAACCTTCACAAGATTGCACTGTAATATGACTATGAAACATTTTCTTAATTAGTTATAAATGTGGAGGCCTAGTACACTGTGGGGATTGTAACTCTAGGTAGATATTCATGAGTTTTATATTAAAGCGAGATGAGTAAAAGAGGCAAGCAAGTGAGCTAAATCCTCTGTTGTATTTCCTGCCTTGAGTTCCTGTCCTGACTTTGCTTAGTGATAGAATGTGGCCCGAGACTTGCAAGATGAGATAAATCCTTTTTACCCCAACGTGTTTTTGTCATGATGTTTTATTACAGTATTAAAATGCAAAGTAAAACACATGCACACATAGTGCAAATACATTTAAGCTCAAGACTGTTGTTATTGCTCACTGTTGATATCACTTCATCAGAAATTCAAAGTAATGAAGATTGCACTATGAACTGAATATTATTCTTGTGTGTGTTCAACTTGGCCTTTGTAGAAAACCAGACAGGAACATAATAATAACCTCTTATTATATCACCAGCTATTTCTTTGGACTGGAGGTACGGAGGTTACTTTTATGCCAAATAAAAGATCTGCTGTTGTTTTTAACTATAAAGAAACGAGCTGCTGTAGAGCTTGTTGGAATACATTGCTGCCTGTTTAGTGGTTTCAGTCCACCATATCTTGGCAGCTTGCTCTGAGCTCGGCAACATGGAAACTTCCTCTCTCCCAACAAGGTTTCCTGCTCTCTACCTGGCCTTATCTGCAGAATGTCCCTGGCCTAGACTACTAACCTTCTCTAACAGCTGTCTCTAAACGAGGCAGCTGCCTGATTCTTCTTTGGTTGACCATTGACACAGATCCTTGCTAAGGCAGCTTGTGTTAGGCACTCTGCTATTGGAACCTACTGCTACATACAAAGAATTGTAATAGGAGTGTGCCACTTAATGTAAATTAGGGTTTGTTCTCAGACTCTCCAATCCTATATATTGCTTATACTCTGGGATGATTCACAGAACTCTGTGTTATGGAGGCCCCCTTCTGTTCATGCATATAGGCCCTGTACAAAATTTTGTCCCTTCTGTCTCTTTCCCCTTTCAGTCTGATGGCCGACAGGTAGAGAGGGAAAGAGGCTCCCCCACTATAGCCATGGTATCTCTCCTCACTAGTATTATATTGAAATTTGAGAAGTATAGTTAATATTTGAGGAAAAATAGCTCCTCTTGTTCATAATTTATTTTTCTATGAAACTTCACACATTTCAAAGTAAACTGTCCCCACCCTCCCAGGGCATGGGAGATGTATTGCTAAGAATATGAAATATACAGAGATGTGGGATGTGATCTTTGCCTTCAATCTATAGGAAATGCAGTGTGTCTAATAATGCACCATTAAACTAAATACTTATTTTTATCCATGAGCATAGATGTGTGTTTGTGGAGTTGCATGCCATATATATGCCATATAGCTTACATGGTCAGAAGATGATATAGGATGCTCTGGAAGTGTAGTTGCAGTTGGATATGAGCCACCAAAATTGTTTAATGGAAGCAACATTCTGGCCCTGTAGAGGAGTAGTAAATGTTCTTAACCATTTTACCATCTCTCCAACCCCACAACTCTAATTTTAATGAATAATTTAAATCCCTTCTAATCTAAATAATAAAGTGCACTATGTTTCCCTGAATATGTGATTTCAAATGAAACTTTCACATATGTTTTCAACAGGTGATGGAGATTTTCTTTAAGATACAGGAGTTCTGACTAAGTTTGAATGTGCTCCACAAAGGACAGGCCAGTGACCTTCTGGCCAGGAAAATTAACTCTTTCATATTTTCATTGATAGTGTTTCTACTAGACTCCAATCCTGTTTCTATTAGACTCCAACTTTTCCATAGACACTGGAACATAGAAGAATTTCTTAATATTTACATTTCAAATGCTGACTCCAGGTTCTTGAGAAAGATGTTTCAGTGTTGTGAGACAAACAAGAAGCTTTTGGATGGATTTACATCTATCTCAAAGGGTAAAGGAGGAATTTGCAATTAAACATTGTCTAAACATGTTTAATAGAGGTAAATGAAGGCCAGCAGGAAAGGAAGGACCCATGTCTAGCTGAATCCTACTGAGTGGAAATGCAGCAAGCATTAGTCACAAGGGTCACAGTGCTTACGAAATGTGCTTTTGTGACTGAATTATTGAGAATTTACCTCACTTTAATTAAAGTAATTAAGGTAAATGAAAGTGTCATCATCTATACACAGCTACTTGGTTAAGTACAGAAGAGTGTAGAAGACACTGATCCCTAATCAATGGTTATTTTCCTGAGCAAAGGTAAAAGTCTAGTTTAAAATGCAAAGAAGTGATATAGAAGCTTTTGAATTTTTGTGTGAGATATTGCATGCACCTACTTTTGTTGTTATCTTCAACCCATATTTATTGGTTTTTATATAAATCTAGTATTTGTTTTGGAATATGTACACTATCTTCCTAAGTTTACCTTGTTACCTGTCACCATCCCCAAATCCATTGTTCCAGTACACAGATTAGTCATCATCTCCTATCCAAATTTAAACATCAAACCTTTATACCTACCCTCCTTTGCATAGTCTAATGTCCAAGTAAATTACCCTATACAGGAAGCAAAGACAGGAGTGATGTGGGAGTGTCATATATCAATCTGTTGATTTCATTGGTTAAGGAATAAAGAAACTGCCTAGGCCCCTTGATGGGCCAACCCTTAAGTGGGTGGAGTAAACAGAACAGAGGGCTGGGAGAAAGAAGCTGAGTCAGTGAGTCGCCATGGTTCTCGCACTCCAGGCAGATGCAGGTTAAGATCATTCCTGGTAAGCCAGCTCGTGAGCTACATGGATATTAGAAATGGGCTAGTCCAGGTGTGAGAGTTAGCCGAGAAAAGGCTAGATGTAATGGGCCAAGCGATGTTTAAAAGAATGCAGTTTCCGTGTAATTATTTCGGGGCATAAGCTAGTCATGAGGGAGGCCGGGTGCTGGGGGCGCAGCCTAGCCGCTCTTATTTCAACATAGGAGAGTCAACAAAAGCCAACACAGAAAGAAGAGTAGTACTCCATGTATGCTTTAATCACTGCTTCTATTTAGTGACCCCTATGGAACTAGGGACGGAATCTACTTCTTCATATTGGGAAACAGGTGCTCCAAGACTAAGACATGTCTCCAACCCTTTATTAACTCATAACACACATATACTTTGGTCATTTGTTTAGACTATTAATCAGTTTAGTAAGTCAAAGGGGATGAATATGTAGGAGTTTAGGCAAAATACCTAGGAAGAGAGTACCACATGCAGTCAAGAGACAGATCCTAGGTCTCAGCATGATAGCCACCTCACAGTGTCAATTTGAAGGAGTTTGTGATTTCTGTGTACTCCCTTTTCCCTTATAAATTGTAATGGCACTACTGTGTGCCCAGGAGTAAAACAGTAAGATGCAGGTCATATTCTTAAGTATGGGTGTCTGAAACATGCTCAATGTTGTTAAATATTAATATTAGACTGAACACGTTTGTGTGTTCATGCTCAATGAACTTGCTATTCATTTTAGTGGATATCTTTCGAAGATAATTCTTAGTATCCTTGTTTTTAATCAGTTGCTTCTCCATTCTGACTGCCAAATCTTTGTTGCCACTCATAAAACTATGTAATTTCAGTCTCATCCTACCTGCTTTGCTAACATAGCACAGTGGTTATTGTTTGAACAGTCAGTGTATTAAATATAAAGCAACCAGCAGTTTGCCTTAATTCCTGGACATCAAAACCAATACTACCCTTTGCTTTTGGATTTTCTCCATTGTCAACCACCAATTTTAACAGATACATATCTCCACAAAATTGTATAAATATCTGCTTTCTGTTGTTCACACAAATCATGTGGCTATTCTAAGTATGAAATGAATAAAATTAGAAAAAAGCCAATCATCTCGGTGAGAGCTGCTCATGTGAATGACTGAGGGAAGACAATCTGCCTCAGCAAAATGTGTGCTTAGTAAGAAGTAGTCTAATTTCCCTCCCTTCAAACTTAATTATCCAACCTACGGTTTGATTCTGCCTATTGTTTCCTGTCCACTATAAAATTTTCTTTGATCTTTGAAGTTTCCTAATTAATCTCCTATTGCTTAGCAATCATCCAATAGGGTTCTTTTACTAAAAGCCATAGCTTAGAAATGTCAGTTGGTTTTTCAGGCTTCTGGTACCATTAAATTCTACTTTTTTTCATTTTTCTAAATTTCACTCTATTTTGCTCTATTTATTCTCTGCTGATGAACAGTCTGATGCTTTCCAAAATATGAGGATAGATCTGTCATTTTACTTGGTCACATTAGTTATTTTTTTCTTCAAATGGCTTTCTCTCTCTTTCAGAATAGAAGTCAATGGTTTTGTTTTTTGATGATATAATTAAATTAACATTGTGAAAAACTCGTATCAATCATTATTTGCAGTAAAATTTATTATTCTAAAGTTCATAAGTATTGTTTTTTTTCACTTTTACATTGAATTATAAGTTGCTGATATCAAGGTATTATTAAAATATATCTGTATATTCAATTTCTGATATGAGTATTTTCCTTTTTCTTTTATATTCATGACAAAATTTTACAGAAAAATATATTGTATCTGATTTTTTGAGATGATACCTTGTATTTAGTATAAATTCATTTAAAACATTTACCTCTAAGCATTAAATATGACACTAAAATAGTTAATAATATAACTAACTCCTTATTTCATGATGTCATACTATGCAATATACTGAAAATAGTTTTATTACATTATAGAAAAATTGTTTGTTTTTGATTTTTCTCCTTTTTTAGATACACATTAAAAACAATTCCTATTCATAGTGAGGCCTACAGATGTGTTATTTTAGGTCATATATCGCCATCTGGTGGACATTTCAAATTTTGAAGAAAGAATCTAAAATAGCTTTCCTGTGTGGGATGCCATTGAGTAGTGTGTTAATAATCTTCCAGTTGTTCACCAGACAATACTCTCATTTCAGTTAATGAACTGAAATATACTATAAAATAAAAACAAATAAGTTTTTTTATGTAATGACTGTGGGTTACTGCTAGAATTAACAACGTAGTCATACAACAAAATAACTGCCATTGTTAATATTAATACCATAAAACTCAGGAAACAGACAAATAATCAAGTGATGATTTTATGATTATATTTAGCATTTAATCTCAGCATGATTAACATTTACATCCATTAATATTGGACAATAACAAAGGAGTTATTTTTTAAAATATTAGAGAGGCTAATTCTTAAACATTTTAGAACTAATCATAGTTTCCAATATGATAAATTGATGCTAATAACTCCCTTGATGGGTAGAGTTGACTTATTATAGTATTGATCATGCCCTTAATGTAATTTTTGACACAAATTAATTCCAAAGGTCTTTTCATCTAATGAGTGTACTGTTTTGTTTGGATATTATTTATTTCCAAAAAAATTAAAATTTAATCTCACCGTAATAGAATGTTTACCCGGATATGCTAGGCATGACAGGCATGATGTATGGCTTTGAAATATAACAAAATTGCACAGGGCCCTTGAGGAACCTTACAGCAAACTGTAAACAATCCTTAAGCAATAAAATATTAACAATGAAGAATTTAAAACTATCTGTATCCACTAGTGGTTCTTAAAGCTCCATTTCACCATGGAGTTGAAGAGTCTCATTCATAGATTCCCAGTAATGTTTGCTGAACATTATATGTTATTTAGAGTTTTATTCAACCTCAAAGAAGAATGGAATCATACCACATAGGGAAATGAATGGAACTCAATGTTATGATAAGCAACGGGCCAGAACAAAAAATAGATTGTCATTTCTCTTTTTTGTGATAAAAATTTTTAAGAGAAAAAAATAAAAAACAGATAATTGGGGATGAAGAGGGTGGACATTGGTAAGGGAGAAAGAGGACAATAGAAAGAAAAATCCAGAATATTGTAAATATGCAAATATTAATAACAAGATGATCATAATTTATACATGATATATGTTGCAAGAGGCCAGCTTATTCTTGTTCATTTCCTGGTGATCCAGACTCCTGGAATAATTACACAGAAACATAATATTTAAATGACTGCTTAGCCATTGACCATTGATTTAAGTGTATTGCTAGCCAGCTCTTACATCTAGAATTTAACCAATTTCTATTAATCTGTGTATTTCCATGTTGCTGTGGCTTACCAGGTAAAATTTCAGCTTCTGTCTCCAGCAAGGCTACATGGTTTCTCCTGACTCTGGCTTTTTTCACCCAGAATTCAGTTTAGTTTTCCCTGCCTAGCTCTGCTCTACCCTATCATAAGCCCAAGACAGTTTCTTTTATTAACCAATGGTATTCACAGCATAAGAGGGGAATCCTATATCATCTTTCCCTTTCTGTTTAAATCAAAAGAAAGGTTTTCATTTTAACCTAGTAAAATTATATATAACAAAACAGGTACCAAGTAAGAATTATAGTTACAATGCTTATATATACTTTATCTTTTATCATAACTAAGTAAAACTATAACTATAGCTATCTATTCTTCAACTTCACCAAAGACTCCAGAAGAATATCATGTTACCTAAGTAAACAGGAAGTGCATTGTAAGCAGGTTCCAAAACTCTAGAATTGACAGAAACATCTCACTGCCTGGACAGGTCACCCAAATTTCTCTGTACCATTGGGAAATTCATCTTCAGCCTATAGGCTTATAGTGTCTGGCAGACTTTTCCATGAAGCAGGAAATTCCAAAAACAGTTCTGTCTGTTCTGGTAGTTTGTCGGACACTTTCTTCTTTACTCTGCAAAATATCTGGCAGACTCTTTTATGTAGCAGGAACCCCGAATGACTGTCTAACCTTTAGGCAAGTTCATCAGTCATTTCTTTGTAGGTCCTGTATGTCCAGTTTATACAGCATAGCATCAAGCAGTCCAGCCAAGAACAGTTTCTTGCCCAAAATGGCTAACAAACTGCATAAGGAGCCTTTTCAATTCTCATCTTCCTCTTGAAGTAATTGGTGCTTCCAGGATGTATCTCATTGCCATGGAAAGTCCTAAGTTCTTAAATTATTTTAAATGCCATATTCTATTAGTCTTTGAAAGGTTTGAAAAACACCTATGTAACTGAAATACATTTATATACATTTAGGAAACCTAACTAACATGACTACAAGTTTGACTATAATAGATCATTATCTATTAACCTATATTAACCATAATTACATATTACATTTTTATACATTACCTTTTTAAATGAGCTGTATATACACAATACCTTAATCAAGAGCAAAAATATACATATAATAAAATTGACCATAAACTTGTATCAGTTAACCAAGATCCATATCAGTGCAAATATCCATAGCATCTCTTCCTTTAAATGTATAAAATAATTTATAAACAATAATTGTGAATATGGGCATAGATCTCTCTAAACTGCGTCCTGCTTTTTGTTGGGCTAAGTAATTTTTGAGGATGTTTACAGTGACGTTTCAAGGGGTCAAGGTCCATCAGACTACATTAGTCTGGAAAGAATCCACAGGTTCTCATCTTTTGTGGAAACAAAAGAAGAAGCTCTTTTACAAAGCAACAAATCCTTAGACTCATATTTTAAAATCAAGATATCTTTAAGTCTCTCTGCAGTCAAAAAATTCAAAGAAAGCACAATAGTATACATAATCCAGACTCCTGAAAGAGCCAGAGTTCATTCTGGCAGCATGGCCTCGAATGCTGCTGTTTCCAAACCACGAGGATTTTGCTGCTGCTACTGAGTCAGGAAACTTTCTCTTAAAAGAATCGTGCCTCCACTTGCTTCAAGCAAACAGAGCCCACTAGAGAAAATGTGTAACTTTGTTTTTTGTGTGTCTCAAATTCCTTTTAAGCTTTCTCAGGTTTTACATGGATTTATTTGACCATGTTGGCATGCCAATTTGTTGTAAGAGGCATGGTTGTTTATTCCCCAGCCACCCAGACTCCCAAAATAATTACAAAGAAACTATATTATTTAAAATCACTGCTTGGCCAATGACTTAAGTGTATTGCTTACTAGCTCTTACATCTAGAATTTAACCCATTACTATTAATCTGTATAGGGTCATGTCGCTGTGGTTTACCAGGTAAAGTTCCGGTGTTTGTCTCCAGCAGGCTACATGGTTTTTCCTGACTCTGCCTTCTTTCTTCCAGAATTAACTTTAGTTTTCCCCTCTTAGCACTGCTCTACCCTATCCCAGGCCCAAAATAGCTTCTTTATTAACCAGTGGTATTCACAGCATACAGCAGGGAATCCAACATCAGATATACACAGCAAAGCATTACTGAAAGATTTGTTGGGAGCATCTGTGATATCAAAATCAAAAATGAGCTTATGTCCTGATTTCATTTCCTGGATCTGTGGTTATTTGAGATTATACACTCATCTAAAGTTTCAGAACTGGAATTAAAAACTAAAAGAAAACATAAGCATTTGTTTATCTAGGTCTAGATAATGTCACTTGCTGTAGTTTTTTCTAGTTCCATGAATTTCTCTGCAGATTTCCTAACTTCCTTTTTCTTACAGCTGAATGTAATTCCATTGTGTATGTAACCATATTTCCCTTATCTGTTCATCAGTAGAAGAGTGAATGCCAGATGAGATTTCAACACTGATTGTGAGGGTTGCCTCGTCATACAACCCATGATCACCTGCATAAGTTAGCCCTGTGCACAGCAGACAGGGTCCTTCCACAACAATTACTAATTAAAAAACTAGTTCCACATAATTGCCTACCGAGAATCTGAGGGAATCAAATGCAAATCAATGCCTTTCTGTTTTCTCAGATGACTCGAACTTTTTTCAAGTTTACAAAAATTAACCATCATACTGATCTGCTGGGTTCAAGCAACTCTGAGAATATTTTCATTACACAATATTCATGTGAACACCATATGAGTTTTCTGTTCCTTTCTTTTCTCTAAACTTTCTATATTAAAGTTTCTCTATTCTTCTGGTTTCATAACTACTATATATAGAGGCACAAAAATTATGATAATAACTACCTAATTGGATTAGTTGTGTGCTCTACAGAAAGGAATTACTGCCTGGTATTTTAAACTTGTTTTAGGAAAGAAAGAAAAATATGGCTGGAGAGTTCACATATCCTGCTGGAGACAGAGAACTTACTACTGTTGTCCGTGGAGTTTGATACATCATCCAGCTGCCTTTCAATATTATAGTTTATACTCATATACTATATTACTCCTATAAACCTTGATCAGTGAGCTTCTTTTTGTGTTGAATATCCATGAATGCAGAGAATCATGAATACTTAAGGAAGTACAAGCAAATAAATGATTGTTGAATACTCTGCTTTAATAGTATTTTTTTTACTCCAAGATTCAAGGAACACAGTTGAAGAAGGGGTCAAAGGAATGTTAGGTCTAGAAAACAGGGAGCTAGGCCATGGGATATTACCTTTTGGACATGATATATTAATTATAATCATAAATTCACAACTTCTGACATGGATGAAGGAGAGGCTCCTGGGATCTTAGTCTTTTCTACGAACTTTTTGGTTTTTGATGGCTGTAGTTAGTATTTTCCCGTGTAACAAAGGGTAAGTCAACCAGTCCCCGTGGATCACTCCACATTCATAGTCATGCTGATGGACTTGGTAAGTAAGAAAAAGAAAAAAAAGACTTGAATGTAGGAAAGAGACTTTTGTATATATGGTGGGGAGAGGTTAGGGAGGATATGGAGAAATCTACATTCATTGAAATTGTCAGGGGATAAATTTATAAGTTAAAATTGACTCATGATTGAATTAATTTCAACCATAGGATCTCAATCAATACCCAGAATTAACATAGCAACCATACAATGAATATTTCAACATAGATGAACATATGACATTGAGAAAATTGTATTCATATTTCAGGCATTCAAATTATGACTCACACTGTCTCTAAACTTAGTAAATGGTATCACAACCATCTCCTGTCATACTATTAATTTTATTTCTCTTTGTCGGAGTAGCTAACCATACTTTTTAAAGGTCTGCATCACAGGTAAAATATTCATTTATTACCCATTCTCTTTTAATTGTGGCTATTGCCTTAATTAAGATAGTACTAGATATTTCTTTTATAACTCTATTAACTTCCCATAGAAGTTTTTCATAATTAGTCTACTATAAACCAATTAAATTTCTATCCAGGCTCAACTATTCTTCTCAAAATTCTCAAAGATCTAGTCACTTCTAAACTTAAAAACCCTGCAGGCAATTTCCTCTGCTTTAAGCCTTGTGTCTAAAATCATCACCCGTGTCTGGGAGGCACTGTCTCATGTCTACTTTTGAGCTTTTTCCCTTCCATTTTCAGGACTCTGAAGCAGGCTGCTGTCACTCTGGCAGGTTTTATTCTCTCAAGTGTGCCAGCTTTCTTTCTACTTGCTGCAGGTCCTTTATTCATATTTTTCTTTTGCCAATTGATATGTTTAAAGGAGGGGGTCCCTGTTTCAATATTACTGTCTTTGTTTCAGCCAACATGTGCTAAGACTATGTCCAAGTCTAGATCTGTAGATAAAATATCAAAATTGTATTTTAATTTATCTAAATTGTGTGTCTGAGTAAGCAGAAAACATGGAAAATTGTAGGGTATTTTTATTCAGTTTTAAATACAACTCTCAGTAGATAGCAAGTGTTTAACTTCAGTACTTTACATCCTCCAGGCATGAATTTACAAATAATTTTAAAGTTCTTAATAAGTTCTCAAAAATGTCATACAATCTGTCTGAATCACGTTGACTTCTTCCACAACTATGGATATTTTTTAATTAGTCACAATTCATGAGAATATGCTCAAACAGAATTTGAACTCTGTAAATACTTAGCATTTATAGAAAGTATTGAGTTAATTCTTTTGGTTTTTAAAGAAGGTGGTATTAATCATTCAGTCCTTAAAAGTCAAGCAATTTCTAACATTCCATTTTTGAAATAAGTCAATCTAAGCTTTCTTTTCCATTTCCGTTACATGCTGTATAACATTTAATGGCTGCATCAGATTTTTCTTCTCAATGTCAGTCTCCAAAGCAGCACACATCTCAGACTTGTTTTAATGCTCTGATTTCTCTGCCACAAGAAGGAGTGGATAGTATTAGTTAACATTTACACCTTGACCCAAGAGGTGCCCTATCGTACTACAAACACATTTGTTCAATGAAAGAGAAAGTGCTGGTCATTGACTCTAAGGAAACAGTCTTGCAGACATGACAGTGTTGATACTTATAGGAACTCAGTATCTATGACAAAATGTTCAATACTTACCAGGTTCAAATCAAAATCCCAGCACTGGGAAGATCACGTAGAGGCATAGTATTTTGGGGTAAAAATATTTCTTTTAAAAGTCATGAACAATGCAATAAGAATCCCTGGATCAGGCACAGAAATCATGCTTTTGAGTTGTGGCTCAATAGAGTCCAGTAAACACCAAAACAATATTTGCTGCAGACACAATTGTTTCTTCCAGAAATTGTTGCCAAGATGGTATTACGGAAGACACCATGTCCTTCTGACAGAGGACTTGAATATATATACATCCTAGGGTAGAAATACACAGAAGTGTGTGTGTGTGTGTGTGTGTGTGTGTGTGTGTCTGTGTGTGTGTGAATATACATGGGTGTAGACATCAACTTAGATATCAATATTTGTAAATATTTATAAAAGTATTACAAGTAGTACAAGCAGTATGATCTTTTATGACTTTTTTTATAAACCTTGGAGTTATTACACCCTCCCTTATTCTCCATCTATGTGATCCTCCCCCTCTCCTCAGATACATACAAAGGACTCAGCCTAAAATACTTTTATACTTATACTTATTATCATTATTAAATGAACTTAGCAGGCCAGCATGATTTATTTATTAAGATATCTGTATATACTTATATGTATTTCTGTGTTTAAACCATAATAATTAAAGAATAATAAGACATACATTTGAGGAGTGAGGGTACATGAGAGAAGTTGGTGGGAGGAAGTTAATGATTTAATAGATATTTATATATTAAATTTTCAAAATTAATATATTAAACAAATGTAAATATAGTCAGAAAACAAAGTTACTTAAAGTCTAAAAATATGTGCTGCAAATTCCTGCTAAAAATTGTAACCTAGATTTCATGTATTCTTGTCACTAAATAAATATTCATATCATGAATATACATATTATATACATATATATATATATTCAAAGTTTTCTAGAAAGGAACAAGACAACCATGAAATTAATTTACCTATACTCATTAAGAAAAAGTACATACAAATCTCACTTTTCCAGAGCAGTGACTCACTCTCACTACTGAACAGGAAAGAAAGCATGGGTGAAGAAATCAATCATTGTACTTAAAGTTGTCTGTTCAGAAAGGAATAGAGCAACAGTCTTATTCAGGGCATAATGTATCATTGTAGAGTTCAGCTCAGTCTACTAGAAAGCTAATGACTGTGATAACATAGTCCTGTAAAGAAAGATGAAAACATATGTGGAAATCACAGAGTTTTCAGGAATAAACGTCATCCCAGCCCAAATTCCAAACATGTTGAGATTGTTCGATACCTTTAGTTGAAGAAAGTGCATGAATACTGCATAGGAGTGAGTTTCTAAGGAGAGCAGACGAAAGAGGATTTTCAGATGGCTTAATAGCTTCAAGGTACAAGTACAGTTGCTTAAAATGAAAATAATATGCTAAGAAGTTGGCTCAAGGGAATCTGTTTATAACTAAACAAGTATGATAATGAGTTTTAGAATTCCCTTAAAATTTAATTATTTCAATCAAGGAACTTTGTAATGAACCAAAACAAATGGAGCAATGGGAAAACAGACTAAAGAAAGTAGCAGAAAGAAACTGGAACAGGAGATATGTTGCAAGAAGGATGAAGTTAATGAGACAAATATTAACATCTGATTAGTTTAATAAGTGAGAAACGCTATTAATTTTACTTTAGTGGTAAATGTATGGGATTACATACTGTCTGATACTCATAGTCTTTAGAAAACTGAGTGAGCACTGATGTACCAGAATTTTCTCATCACCTGTAATTAGATGGTTAACGGATGAAGGTAATAGCATTAGGAGAAGTCAAAGAAGAGCTTGTATAATCAGAGTGGTTGTAACTCTTTACTCTGTGCTCTTAGTTTATAAACTTAAAATTTCTCAAAAACAGTTCAGTGGGACAAAATGAAGTTTTCATAAGCTTAAGGAACAATGTGTCTTCATGGGAGGAAAAACTAAAATAATGAATTCCAAATGCTTTAGTAGGATAGTAAACTGAACAGAGGAACATATTTATGTACACTAGAGGAAAGACAATGTGTGGTACTAAGTTTTAAGTGACTAAATTGGAATATAATAGATTTTTGAAAAGAAAGAATTTTTGAAAATGAACTTGGATATTTAGATGAATAAAATTTCAAAGTATAAAATAAGCAGCCTGGCTTTTCCATTGATTTTTAATTCTGCTAGAAGGCTAAGGTAAAATAGAGAAATTGCTTGTCTAAAAGTAACTGATATTTGGTTTTGAAAATTCTTTACTAATTCCATTTAAAAATTGAGAAAAGATGTTTTGGTAAAAAAAAGAACATATAAAGCTTATTGGGCAATGTTTAGGAAAGCCGATAGGCATGTAAGTTAAAGGTTTAAAACAGGTGTTTAGTTATTTGGAAAATGATAAGTAGGGACCTTTAAAACCAGGAGATTGAAGTCTAATGAGTGTTATGATAACTGACAAGACTTATGACAATTTTGTAGTACTAAATAGTGTGACTCAGAGAAGGAGTTACAAAGAAGATAATATTAAGGTAAAATGGCACTAAAGCTAGAACCATGGAATGAGAGGCCAGCACTAGCAAAAAGATAAACTGTTACTAGACCTTTCCAAGGTAGAAAGGAAAGAGTTCCTAGCTGTAGCCTTAGTGAATGGATCATCAAAGATAAATTGTCTGTCCATTCACACTGTGGAATTTGTTCTGTTAGTTTCATACATGTTGAAGATTCAAAGCCCATATTATGCTTCCAATATCAAACTTTATCCTATGTAAATTCTAAGTCACTATGTGATAAGTCCTGTAGACTTATCACAGTATAGAAGAATAAAGTTATCAGTTGAAAAGTTTAAAATACATGGAAATTTCAAACAATACTGATGAAAGGATTATCAGGTGGAGATCATTATTGGGATTATAGCAAACTCATATAAATTACAACAGATATTGAATTTAATAAGGTACAGTTAAATCGATAAAGATACATATTGATAGAGGAAGCTTATCTGAAGAAAAGAAAGATTTCAGAATAACATCCTGAAACCCAATTAAAATTAAAAGAATCATTAAGAAATACAAACAAGTAAATAATAATGCTAAAGAAAACAGAAAATATAAAATGAAGATTAGAGAGATAGCTGAGTGGTTAAGAGTAGCTATAGCTCTTGCAGAGTACTCTAGTTCACTTCTGAGCATCTATGCTGGACAGAATAAAACTGTTAAAACTCCAAATCTATGGAATCTGACTCTCAACTTGTTGGGCACATGCATGTGCTTCTACTTAAACAGACACACTTGTTTGATAGACCTGGATGGAGGGGGGAGGACCTTGGACTTTTCAAAGGCAGGGAACCCTGACAGCTCTTCAAACTGGAGAGGGA
>NC_022021.1:34375227-34398901 GCF_000317375.1 Microtus ochrogaster | reverse complement strand
TTCCTGTGAGTTCCAGGGAGCCAAATTGAAGGATCCACTTTAAACAGGCCAAATAACACCCTTCTCAATTCCCCAGTCCTAATTTTTTTCCCCTAAACTTAACTTTATTCTCTGTTCTGCCAATACCTTAAACAGGTATAAGAGATATCAGACATTTCCATACCACAACCACTGGACAGGAATAAATAGACCAACTAACCCAGGATGTGACCTACACCAGTTTTCTCAGCCCCCACCCCAAGATGATACCCACAAATAAACAGGAAGCAGTCTTGAGAATCAACCATCCCAAATACTTTGACCTGTTGTTTCTAACCTCCTGCCTTTTTATTATAAAAAAGAGATGGGAAAGTAATGGTCTGTCCTGTCCCTTAAAGAGACAAGCCCCACCCACTCCCTCCCTGCCCAGCCTGAGAGAACAATGTTGGGAGAGAGAAATAAAAGCCACTAATGAATTGATATGGATTTATGTATAAAAATACAAATAACTCTTAAAATTCAGTAAAAAAGCTACAAACAACTACAAAATAAACACAAACATCAGAATGGGCAACCTTGCAAAGTAAATGCACAAATATCAAAGGGTAAATGAAAACGTAATTATATGGCATGTTATTATTGAATCATGGCTTAAAAGATCAAGATATATAAATTTCACTGGAAGGAATAAAATCCAAAACCATGCCAATACTTGTGGAGGCCTGAAAATATGAGCCTATTTCCACATTGACCAAAGGTCAAAGAGTTTGAACTTACTTCTAGTTCCTTCAAGGCTATTGTGCTTCTACCTCAAACAAAAGTCCCACCTAGACATAGACCAGAGAGTCCTGCTCTCTCAGGTTTAATCTCAACAGGTGTGGCTAATAGGCAGACCTTGTACTTCAGGAATAAAGAAGTAGATCTATTTCTATCTCAAACACAAAACCTATGGAGCCATCTAAGCTCCAGTTTCCATAGGGAGATAACTTTGGATTGCCCCCCCCCCCCAGAGAGTGGTTTGCCAACAATGTTTTGGTCTGGAATATGAACATGACTTACTTTGTTCTAGCAACAGAATGTTTAAACTGTGGATGTAGCCTGTGATATTCAACTGGTGTGGTCATTTCTTGTATCATGTTAATGAGACCAAAAAGAAAACCAGGAGCTATCAATACAGGGAGAAATCTTCTCTATTACCTTGATTCAGTGACCAAAAGGAAACACGTCATAGATGAGTTTACTGTACCCATACTCTCTACAATGTGTGTGAAATCTTTTGACTTCAAATTACAATTTGAATTAAATGTTTACTATAGTCCTCAGATTTTTATTACAAATTTGCAACACAGAATTGTTGAGAGTGAAGACAAATCTTATTTATCAATTCTTTGATCTTATTATTTAACTGAGGACCGTATTGAGGTTGTAACCCTTCTGACTTCCTCTCCAGAGTGCTATTGGAGTACGGACATGAACTACTGAGTTCGGTTTATATGATTATGAGCATTGAACCCAGGGCTTACATATTCAAAGAAGTACTCTGCCAGTGAGTTCCATCTCAAGCTTCATTTTCCAGAATATTTCTCCTATTTGTTAAGCAACTTTACTTACATTGGAAAATGCCTTGATAGACAGCAGCTGTTTAAAGTATCAGTTATTTTGACCCAGGATTCAGGTTCAGTTCCTAGCAAACATAGAAAAGCACACAACTAGCAGTGACTCTATTTTCAGGAATTCTGACTAGTTCTGACCTCCCTGGAACCAGAAAGATATGTCATAAGGATATATGCATTCAGGTAAAACAGTTGTACACATAAAATAAGTTAAATCTAAAATTTAAAAATTAAAAATAGCTTAAAAGAAATTTATGTAATTTTTTCAAAATGTTTTGTAAGTAAAATACTCTAATACTTTCCCTAAAATTTTATGTTCTCTCATTTATCTTTTTATTTCTTTGTTAACAAATAACATAATTTATTAATAAATGTCATGTTATATGCTTAATTTGGATTTGCTAATATGTAGGTTCCTTATTAGTTATTATTAGTTCAGAAATACTGACCTAGCACATATAATTTGTGTGCCTGCATTTCAATATAAATGCAGTTTTCATGAAAAGAATAACTTTGGCACAAATATCATAATATTTAAAGTAATAACTTGGGTGTCTTGCCAGTTGACTTTATAAAAGTCTTAACTTTTGCTGTGACAACACGCCAGTTAAGATGATTGTCCAAACTACTTTTATTAAACAGTTCTCTATCACAGTTGCATAATGGTTTGGCTGCTATGAATATGATCTAGGCTAAATGAATTGGAGTTCAAGAACTTAATCAGCTTTATCTTGTTTATATCCAGGCTCCTCTCCAACTCATCAAGGTCATTTTGAATTTTTATCCAGCTTTTAAATGTGCTAATTGTCCTACCAAATTGGTGTCATCAGCAAATTTAATAAAGATACATTCTGGTTCATCACCCCAATCATTAATATGAAAATCCTGTAATAGTAGCCTACTAAGTAATGACCCTGAAATACTATACTGAGTACTTAAAGTTTCAAAGATGATGTTGTACCATGAATCTCTTGACAGCTTGATATTTTCCTTTGGCTAAATACTTGATATGTTTTAATTTGTTAAATAATCATGTCATGTTTGTCTGTGTCTAAAAGCTATCATCGGGTATTTTAAACTTTGAAACTTAATGTAGGAGTTCTAGCTGCAGGGTTCACTTCTGCAATTAGCTCAATATCACTTTTATCTGAAGTATGCAAAATTCCTGTGTTCTGCCTGCCATCCCTACCTCTTTCTAAAAGACAATATCCTATGTTGATAGCATCCTGTTCTCACTGAAATGTTAGTATATTGTATTACATCATTTTCTTACAGCAGTCATTCAGAGCATCTTCCAAGGTCTGTGGACTTCCATTCCACCTTTCTGTATACACCTGTTTACATGATCATATTTTATCTTTACATGTTATGTGTCTAAATATGAAGAATTTTACCAAATTCACTTAGTGGTTATTTTATCTAATTAGAAAATATTGTTCAATATGGATCTTACATAATTTCAATAAAGATATCATATGCTGCAAAAGTATTTTGTTGACATAATTATTGGAAATACAAAAATGCTTACCATGCCAAAAATTATATTTCTTATCAGTACCTCAAACATCAAGATAAACTTATTTAATATTATGACAGGTCATGAACCTTATTAGCCTTGCAGATTGACCATTTTGATGAATCTACAATAAAACTTCTCACTTCACTTCAAATGGTTATTAACAATTAATTACGAGGAGATAAAGCCTGATGAATGGCTGATGATGATGTGAATTAAAAACATATGACATAATCCCAGCATTTGGGAGGCAGAGGCAGACGGATCTTTGTGAGTTCGAGACCAGCCTGGTCTACAAGAGCTAGTTCCAGGACAGGCTCCAAAACCACAGAGAAACCCTGTCTCGAAAAAGCAAAAAAAAAAAATATATATATATATATATATATATATATATATATATATATATATATGACATACACAGCTGGTAGAATGTAAAGATTATTGCCATTACTTAAAATTCTACAAATAGGACTAATATGGTTCAGCTACATAATTTCAGTATTTATTCAAAAGAAATGATGTGTTCCTACAAAAGAAATATCTTCATGTTTTGTCTGTACTGGCAAAAACTAAGAGTAATATTTTATAACTTGTTTGTGTTGTGATAATAACTATACAACAAATTAAATTATTTGTAAAAATTAGAACTGTACTTATAATACTCATTATATATGAAAAATAATTTAAATGCATGTTTTCTAAAAGTGCTTAAGTTTACTTTTATAGCAAATATTTAAGTAAAAATATAAATAAAATATGTTCATGAATTTCAGAATGAGCCAATATCTTAAAACATAAAATATTTTCCTTTACATCATGGTATTTTTATTGATTATTTGGGAATTTCACACAAATATACTCTCTCCCAATCCACCCACACTCATGAACTCTTTGATCTGTGTGTCTCAGTTTTCTTTCTACTACTGTAGGAAAGCACCATGATTCAAAACAACTTGAGAAAAGGAAGGAGGTCAGGTGTGGAATCAAGGTAGTAACTTTGAAGCAGATTTGAAACAGAAGCCATGGTGGAATGCTGCTTACTCAACTGCTGTTCATGGGTAGCTCATTCTGCTTTCTTTCGTAACCCCGGACACCTGCCCAGAAATAGCTCTGCTCCTGTGGGCTGTTTTCCTCCTACATTAATCAGTAATCAACAAAATGCCCCCACAGACTTGTCTGCAGATCAAACTGATGGAGACAAACACTCAATTAAAACTCTCTCTTCCCAAATCACTCCAGATTGTGTCAAGTTGATGAAAACGCCACTCAGCACACTAGCATAATAAGTGGTATCAATCAATTCAAAACCATCTTTTATTAGGCAACCAGAAAGAATGCAGATGTGAAAGCATACCTTATGATTTTTACAAATGTAACTTTTAAAGTATTAACGAAGTACGATTAAAATCATAAAAATTCTGAAATTATAAAGGGAGGTCTGAAAGTTATCAAATTTGTTTAACAGCCTTCTCCAAAGAAATAAATACAAAAGAGATAGGACAACTCTCTCTTATAAAAGAATATACTATATTTTCATCTGATTATTTGGTACGAGATAAGAAACTGATGTCCTCTTTCCTGAGGATGATTATCTCTCCCACTCTCAACCTTCTCCGTATTCCTTAGTTTTCTGCAGTTCTTTATGTAGGACTGAGACCTCATTGGTTAACCCCTGTTACTGTGACATGTCTATTCCTGTTGTCCTCGTATAGCTCATGTTTAGGAGTCATTTTGATGCGACATTGTAGATATAGCTTGTTAAATTACTGAAAGACACAATCTCATAGCAAAGTGCCTGATCCTCAGGTACTTCCAGTCTTTCTGAACCCTCCTTAACCGTGCTCATTGAGCCTTAAGTGCTGCAGAGTATTTGGGAAAGTATCTATTGGGACTGGGCTCTGCCACTCTGTATTCTAATTTGTTGTTTTCTGGAATGGTCTTTGGCAGTCTTAAAGAGAAGTTGAACAACTAATAAAAAAAAAAAGAAGTCATGAATTACAAAAATTTCAAAGACAAAAGAGAGCTCTATGGGAGGTTCTGGGGGAGGGAAAGGAAGGATGAAATGATATAAATACAATCTCAAAAATGAAAGAAAAATATACTATTGATTTCTAACAGTCAAGAAAACCTGATAAGGTTTACACATATCTATATAAAGGCTCAAATTTTTCACTAACATGAGCTTCAAATTTCTTTATTGAAACATAAAAGTTTAATGTTTGATTTTAAATACCTTAATCATAATTGTAAGTTGGATTATGAGAATATGATTGAATGTGATCTGATTTTTTAGTTATATTTTATTTGATATATAGGAAAAGTTTTATGTGGAAGAATTTAGAAAAATTCTAATGTCATAGAATTTCTGGCAGATATTACATTTTAATGTACATATTGAAGAAATTTTTAATTACTATTTTTTATGAAATACTTGATAATGTAGCAATTCATGTTCCCAATGATTTTGTGCATATCTTAGGTATGTCACCATAAAGAAAAAAATCAGAAATATACCAAAACTCAAATTTACTATTTCTGTTCTAATAGTTTTTGCATAATTAAACATTCAATTTTTAAAATGAATATTTATTATTATTACATATTTCTTTTGTTTTCTTTGTTAAGTTGTTCATGATGGGGTTTCTCTGAGTCACTGCCCTTGTTGTACAGGAACT
The DNA here is from genome assembly GCF_000317375.1 of Microtus ochrogaster. Lineage (NCBI taxonomy): Eukaryota > Metazoa > Chordata > Mammalia > Rodentia > Cricetidae > Microtus > Microtus ochrogaster. The sequence continues at coordinate 34,393,118 of NC_022021.1, read as the reverse complement.
CTCGGTGTAGATCAGACTGGACTTGAACTCATGGATATCCACCTGCTCTGACTCCTTAGAGCTTTGATGAAAAGTATGTGCTACCACCAGCCAGTTAATTTTTCAAATTGCAACATGCTAATTACATATATTATATTCAATTTACAATAGCATCATGGTGACTTGTCTATGAATTTTAAAATTTTATAATTGCTAATTATTTTTATGTTAGTTTCTGTATAGGAATAGAGAAGCTACATATTGTTCTTTAGCCTCCTTTAAGGTGTTTGACACAGGGCTATTCTTAAGCCTTTGGGCTGACAAACTCATTTAAGGAGCAGAGTTCCCATCGCTTTACTAAAAAGTTTCCCTCTATTTCTAATTGCTTTTATTTTCTCACACTCCCTGTTCCTTTTAGTCTGATCAGTCTCTTTGCCTCTGTCTCTGTGCATATATTTATATAAATCTCAATTCGTAGATGCATTCAAGGGAATATACAGGGATACATTAGCAAGTCTATTGAAATTTAGAGTACGTAATTTTTCTCATATTCACCTTCATAGTCATATGTAGAAAATGTGTTTGTAAATATATACTTATGTGTGTGCTAATTAATACCCTAAACTACTTTACATATTGTGTCATCCTTACTATTTTGAAGGTAATCAAAAATGAAATGGAATATTTCACTATGTACTTTAAGAATATGTATAAATATAAAATCACACTCATTTAAAATGAGAGTTGTTTTTAACAGAAATCACTGTCATTTTATATTTTCTTTTACTTTGCAATATAGGACTCAGATCAGTTCTGTATAGGCTAATAAAATGATGTAAACAAAGCTCCATCAATAATTATTTAAAGTTTTCATTTTCTTGTCAATTCATAAAATATTTTTGCTGAGATGAATTTTAGTGTACATGTGTATCATATATTTATGTATATATTTGGGTAGATATTCCTATTTTTGTGTATGTACATACACATGTGTAGAGAATCTTGATGTCAACATTCAATTCCCCAACGTTGTCTTTTCTGAGTATAAGGTAGACTCACATGTGCATCAATATGGATATCTTCAAACTGAAATTAAAATTGGAAAGAATACATTTAAATGTCCATTGCATTTTTTGTGTCAATTTAATTTTGAGAAGGCAGTGAAGAGTACCCCATAGTAAACACTAGAATTCTAAATGCTTTATACAGAAAGTAACTTGTAAAATATTTCCATTAATATTTGGGCATGTTGATCAGCTGGTAACATTGTTCCTTAGCATGCAAGCAGCAGTGAGTAAAATTACCAGTGCAGCTTAGCATAAGTACGTTGCTTTCGACTAATCTTCCAACACATGGAAGGTAACAGTACAAGGATCAACACGTCACTGTTGGCTGTTGCTATATAGCATGTTAGCAGCCAACCTAGAATACATAGTACCCCTATGAAGACAACAAATAGCCACATTGTCTGAAGTCAGCGATGAACATTCAGAAATTTGTGTGTGGGGGGTTAGTACTTTTAGAATTACCAGTAAAACTCTACATCAGAAATATTTAATAATTATTTTGAGAATAATGAGAAAATAAAAACATTTTTTATTAATTTTTCACTCCCAAATTTTAGAAAATAGATTCTTTTTTTTTTTTGTGTGTGTGTGTTTGTATGTGTGTGTGTATGTACTTACTTAAAGTTTCTCAGAATGACAGACAATTGTAAGATGTTATTTAGCAGGCAGAGTAGTTAAATTCAATTGCATTTGGTTTTCTCTGTCATGTACCAAGGGTTGTTGTGTTTGACCAATGCATACAGAGAGCAAAGCCATAGACAGTGCACATCATTTATGGTACATTGTATTCATGAAGATCATACTGAACTTCTGAATAGAATTACAGAGTAGACTGCTAGAGTCAGTACATTTCCTTTTAACTTGCTAGAAAAAAAAACATATAGTGTGATATTAATGAAAATCTGCCCTCATGACCTTAAAATGAAAATCACCATAATATATGATTTTTGTCAGTTCTACAAAAACATACAGAGTAAGTCTGTTACTATTGTGGCTGACAAATAGCAAGACTAGTGGGAATAAATATGGGCTAGCATCAGGATTGTGTTCTTATGCTAGCATATGTCAATACTAATGTCTACTTCTTTAAAATAAGAATGAGATAGAGTATGTTCTGACAAATACATCTGAAAGCACAAAAGCCTACCCTTTTAAAAATAATTTTATCCAAAACCTGTTGTAAGTTTAATGGCACTGGAAAAAACAATTTTGGAAGAAATTGAAAATAATGTAATCACTGAATGCTACATTGAATTTTCAGTCATTGGACAGTAAAACTTCAATAATAAAAAGTACATTTTACAATATATAATATGTGCACCAGTTACTTATGTATAATAAATTCATTGATAAAATAATAATTATTTTAAATACAATACTGTGGCTTGGTGATTTAAATTATGCTAAGTTAAATTCATTGTATGTATTGAATGACTTTAGGTTAGCATCTCATGCATCTATAGTGTACTAGTTGGGTGTTTTAAGGGCTAGTTGGTCTACACTGACATATGCTTATTTGTCATCTGTGTTCTGTACCTTTATCAAAGTGTTCTGAGAATTTACCAGGACAAAATAAGGGTCCTATTGATTTTCTATAATCAAAAACAACATTTTTATAGTAGGAAAGGAAAGTGGATATTACTTTTGATGGGGAAAGCCTAGAAAGTCAGCTCTCAAAAATTTAAAAAGATGAGAAACATACATTGGTTAAAAAGGAAAGATCAGTGTACAAGGGCATGGATTCGGAATTTTGACTGCTAAAACAATTTAGAATAATGCTTATTTCAAATTCTCTCTCATACACATGTATCTGCAATGTTTTTTACTTTTATTATTTACTTTTTGAGCAGTGTGATATTTTTGAAATATTTATTCAATAGAGTAACATAAAATTTATGGAAACTCCACTCAGTATTTATTATATATGTATGTAGGTTAAATTTCTGATGTTTGAATTCAGATAAAGTTTTATCTTTTTGATGCTCTACAGAAGAATTCATTTCCAGAGGGCCAGTGATGCTCTTGTGCTCCAGAATTGAAGAAATTAATGTCTTACCTCCATGTCAGTCCTCAGTGTTTACCTGAGGGCTAAACCTCTTCACATAACTCCTGTTGTGGATGTATAAACTGGGACTGGTTAACTACTGTCACTAGTTTTCTACATTAAGATTAGTTGTTGATCTCTGTAATGACTTTAACTGCTGAAAACAATAAAACTTTAAAATAACAGTTGAGAACTCTATGTCTCTATGAGTATGATCATAAATATTTAGAATACATTCATAAGATATAATGATTTTAGAAAATGACAGTAGTAGGTACTTACAAGTTTGTGAGCTCTCTCTAGCCTTTAACAGTCGGCTAACTTTACAGTGCTAGTCATAGATTTTTTTCCTATAGTGCTGGCCTTCACATCAAGATAAATATTCTAGTATTGGACCAGTGAGGATAGATTGCCAAGCTACTAATTATCGTGGTTCATAAGCTTTACAGCTTGGTTACTCTACTGATGATTTCCTTCCTTGGCACCTGTCAACAGACTTCATATACATTGAGGGCTATATCTCAGAGAGGAAGCTTTGAGTTAATTACGCCTTGGTTCAAATGTTACGTATACTGTATTTGGAAATAAAGTCTTATTCTCAAGCTTGGAGAAGCAATCGAGGACAATGAAATTATTGTATTGGGAGTCTTTTGGGTCTATCTAATCAACATTTCTCTTGGACCTGTGATTATGGATGGTTGTGAGCCATCATGTGTATGCTGGGAATTGCAACCAGATCCTCTGGAAGAGGAGCCAGTTTTCTGAACTATTGAGTCATTTATCTAGCCCCTTTCTATGGCTCTTCAAATATCCTCAATATTATTTATCTTTTCTGCACCTATAAATCTTGTTCTTGATCTCCCCAGTTAAAGCCATTCCCTAGTTCACTTCCCCTTTGATAGCTCAAATCTCTTCCCACCCTGTTATCTAGACCTCTAGATGTTAACTGTGTTTAAATGAAATCTCCCATAAGTAAAGAAAACCAGCCTAAGATTCACAATTTCAGAGAACCTGGACAACAGTGAGAATGCTAAGAGAGACATACATGGAACTGATCTACATGGGAAGGAGAAAAAGATAAAAATCTCCTGAGCAAATTGGGAGCACGGGGACCATGGGAGAGGGTAGAAGAGGAGGGGGGAGGAAGCGAAGGGAGCAGAGAAAAACTTATAACTCAATAAAATCAATAAAAAACCTCAACACTAAAAATAAATCAAGTCACTTAACATTTTTTTGTATTTTATAAGTGTCATTTTTCTTATGATATAACTACTAGAAACATAATTTAAACTTGTCATTATTCAAATCTTAATTAAGCAAAAAGGAAATTGATATGATCAATAACTTCAGAAGGAAGAAATCACATTCTCAATAATTTTAATAAAGTTCTCTTTCAAGTAAGCCTTCAGAAGCAATGAGCAATAAAATAATTTTAGTATGTAAACATAAGCATGAAACATTTCCTATTACTCGATTAGAGGATATTATTTGATTTGGTTGCCTGTGTTTTTCTAGTCCTCAGAATAAGTGTTAGCAGCACTACAATTTAATAATACAGCACAATTCAAATTAAATTGTCTGTTATATACTAATAAATGTAGTGTCAAAATACAAATAGAACAAGATTCTGTTTGAACAACTATAGCTAAGAAGATAAAAGGTTCTTACTCTCTATTCAAATTTAAAGCAATGTTTTGCAAAAATTAATATGTGAATTTACAAAATAAACACTTAAAGTTTTATATATTTTATGGTCATATTGCTAAGATGTTTATATACATTTTATTTATTAGTTGAGATTTATTTACATGCATAATACAAAGAAAATATTTCTCCTTTTGAGATATATTTTCAGACGTTCTTTCATATTCATATTTAAATTTATTATGAGAGTTTTATATAGAGTTACTGTGATTAAATTTTCCATCTCACCCTAGTTCTTTCCTACAAATGCTCCCATAAGCCTCCCACCTTTCTAAATGTGTAACTTCTTTTTAATATAAATAATATATTTATATATTATATACACATATATTATAATATAGCCATAAATATATTAATTAATATATTATCATATATTACCCCCCTCTCTCTCTGTCCCCTACATACATGTGACTTTTGCATCCAGTTGTTGTTTATACATACATGTGTTTTGGGAACTGTCCTGGATTACCTTTTGTGGGATCATCCTTATTAAAGACTAATTCTACCTCTCTTACATGCATGAAAAAAATATGAAAGTACAAATTTCCAGAAAATGAATGCAACTGGAAAATATTATATTGATTTATATGAACCACTCACAGTAAAACATATGCACCATTGTCTCTTTCATATTTAAATGTCAGCTCTAAATAATTAATTAACATGGCACCACATAGAGTGACAGCATATTAAAAGAAAGTAAGAGTAACCACATATGAGTTAAAGAAATTTAAAGAAATGGGGTTGTATGGTATAGGTTCTCTGAAGGAGGAAATGAAGAAATGAGTTTGGGACTTTTCTGAAAAAAAAATAACAAGGAGGGTTGTTAATACAGAAGGAGAGATTTATATGATGATACATCACTTCTGTCACAATGTGCCCTTACGATCCATTAACTAACAACAACATCATCAAACAAAACAAAACAAATATCAGGCCGATTCATGTGGAGCTTGCTTAGGAGATGTTGGTCAAGGGAGGCCAAAAGATGCAAAACAATGTAGCCTGTAGCTACTTTCTCAAAGGAGGGGATGTGAAGATATAACATAAAACATATAGAAATCAGGAGTCCAGGGAATGGGATACAGCAGACTCGTTTAGTTAGCAATAGGAAAGAACATATACACCCTTTTAGCACCCAGGTTCTTCCACTCATTGACTTTTCATGGTCACCCCTCATGTGTTAGGCACAATCAGAACCTCTGACAGCAATTGTTGCCAAGTCCCCTGGCAGCATGGCATCGTCATTCCTCATTGGCTAGGCATTGTCACTACTTCTGACAGCGCAAGACAGACTTCTGGTTGATTCCTCTTTGGATGGTAGACCTTATCTTCCTTCAGTAGCCTATTTTAACCTATTTTAACCCCTTTGGTTTCCCTCTGAAAATAGAATATAAGACTTTATTGTTGAAACAACATATGTTAAGGACAAAGGACTTGGAAACTTCAACCTAAAACTGAGCCGAAACCCTCCTCTTCTGTAAGAATTAGCTTTAATATCACATTAAGTTTCTCTATAAGCAGCCAAAGATAAAACAATTAAAAGTTTCATCCATCTCTAATGTTTCTGAAAAACTATATGGATCTGAATGACAAGATACCCATGAGGTACGATAGCTGCACTTACATACTGGCTGTAACTAAAAGTCATCTCATTGATTCAGTTACAAGGAGGAAATTCATGTTTGCTTCTGTACACTTAGTCAAGTATAGATGCTTGGTGGAGTCATGGATATTATAAAATAACATAATGCTGACACTTCATTGAACCAGTGTAATTTCTAACTGTGTTCTCAATACTTATTTTCACATCAACACATTTGTGTAGCTATCACCCCTTATATTTTTGTAAAATACAAGAGACAGATAAAGAAACATATAACAAATCAAAAGATAGAGAACAATGGATTTTGATATGTTCAGCAGCATCAACACCACCAATACAACTCCCAAATCTAAGATTTTGGGACATTGTAAAGGGAGGGGGCAGAACATAATTGTAAGTTACAGAAGACCAGAGTTGAACATCTGGGAGAACATGTCATCTATATATGATTAAAAAAAAAGCTGCACCCAGGAAATCTCAACAATATGGTTGCTTACTAGGACTTCAGTTAACAGTAAAAATTCAATCCCTAGCATGCATGGAAAAATTCTCGCTGGGCTTTGCCTAGAAGGCTTACAAATAAATGGTTGTCAAGAGGAGAAAAAGTTCTCTGCAGCAAAGCCACTAGAAGATGAATATTTTTGAAGAGGTCAGCTTAAAACACATATGAACAACACTAAATTATCTCATGAGACTATTTCTAAAACACGCAAACACACACACACACACACACACACATACATACACACCAGATAGAATGGAAGAAAAAGAGGCCATGATTTTGAGAAGGATCAGAAAAGGCACACACACAATGAATAGGAGGCATTAGAAGGAAGGAAATATTTATATAAGTATATATGCGTGCTTGAAATTCTCACAGGGAAATAAGACTAATAATATTTTTTAAAATAATGTTTCTAAATTCTTTGCAATATTTCTAGTGAAGCACATGACTACCTCGATACATATGAAAACACCAACATACATAGAAATACCCAAGAACTAGACAAAAGGAAGAAAGAAAAAAAGCCACAAGAAAGATGCTAACTACCTTGTGGAGACAAAATTACATCAAAATAATATGTCTGTACAAATAAGTATATAACTTATTCATTAGAGTATTGGTGTTTTTTGATTGAGCTCAGTTTTCTAATGAGCAAAGCTAAGGATCCTTCTATCTCTGCTTTCCGAGCTCCTCAACTTTCAACTTAAATTTTTATTGCATGTAAGAGGCATAAATTACTTAGTAATTAAGAAAGAGACCAATGTTGATATTAAAGGAACTTTGCAAATTCCCTTAAAAATACATTACTAACCAAGTACATCTTAAATGGAATTGTTCAAGTGTTGTAGCATTGTAGGTTTGTCTTTTGATTTCTTTTGCTGAGACACATTTTATTAAGCTGTCTCTATGACATCAATAAAGAGACCCACGAAAGATCTGTTTGCAGAGTAGCATCCTCTGGCTCAGCCGGGTGCTTTCACTATTTTATGCATCCAAGCTGAGTTTTCCATTCCTGAGGTGTCCGGAATGTGTATCACTTTCATCAGAAACAGCTCAAATCCAAGGGATGTCACTTTAAAAATCACACTGACTATAAGTCATCTGCATTTAAGTGCTTGACATTTTGGTAAAATACAACAGCTCTACAGAAAAAAAAAAAAAGTCTTCAAATATTTGACTTGAATCCATTTGATCTTTTTTTTTCTTGTCTATTTTTATGGGGCAAAGGTTCAAAAAAAAAGCACAGTTACTGTTTAATGAAAACAGCAGGCAATGCTTTGCACAAACAGAGAACAGCTCTCCAATTCCCATTTGAAAGACCTGAATTTTAAAAACACAATCTCTCCTTGGAAGTCATTCCACTTTTTATTCAAATTGCAAGCATTCAGGTTACCAACTGTTTGAAGAATTAAAACAGAATTTCAATTTGAAATTGACATAAGAATCCTTTTGTCTTCCAACTGGGAAAAGAAATTCAGGTTGAACAATTTCTATTCATAACACATAATTTCTTAACAACAAAATGTATTCTGTAAACCTTCATTTCTTTTCTTTCTTTTCAACTTTTCACCCTTTTTTTACTTCTTCATGCCCTCTGCCCTGATTTCCTCAGTTTCCCATTGCTTTCTTTTATCTCTTTTTTAAGATAATATGATCAATTTCCCTGAATCATAAGCATTGGGAGGTATCAACTTCATAATCATCTGCTGCATAATTGTGTGACTGTCATGATATGCACCATACACCATTCAATATACTACATACTAGCTTAAAAGAATTAAGATGAAATTAATTTTCTTGTATTTTTCATTTTATTTCTTTTTATACTGTTTATTTATTCTTTGTGTCTTTCACTTTATTCATCACGATCTCATTCATTTTCCTATCCCTTCATATCTACCTTGCCATTTTCCACACCAAATAAATTTTATGAGAAAAAGAGAAAAGAAAAAGGTAGAAATAAAAAAGGGAAAAAAATCTCTTCATAGAAGCTGTCGTGTAACATGGTGAAGTGACAGAGTAAACACTTTTGTCCATATTTCTTTACTTGCAAGTGTTCATCGCAAAGGGCCATTGGTCTGGTTTAAGGCCTCTATTTTCTGCTACTCTTCCACACTGAGACTCCTTTTAGATAGCCTGTTGTTGCCCTGTGTTGTGAAGATCCTGTACCTTAGGGTATTCAGGGACAGTTCCTTCATATGCTCTAGCAGAATATAGATAAGTGGATTTTGTGATGGGTCAACTCATAACACTGGTTCTGGGCCTGTGTAGTCACAAGGTTGATCAGTCTGCCATATCTCCCCTGTCATCACCATGAGGGGGTGGGCTCCAAAGAATTACCCAACCTTGTTCATCTCTTGCAAGAATAAACAATGTTTTATGTCCATTCACCGGCTCTCATGCCCTCATGGTAAGTTTTTCCACACCTATACCATCAGGACCAGATCATATCTTTTTCTGTATGCTGCCCTTTCCTCCCCCTTTCTAGTATTACTCCATCGTGCCCCATTTTCCCCTTTAAACATTTATACCCTTTTTAAGGAGCATCCCTATCTAAGGTCCTTCAATAATTCACTAACCTCGGATATTCTACAAAAAGCCATTTGAATCAATACCTCTACTAGACACAATGACTGACAAATAAAGTGTGAAGTACCAGGAACAGGTTATGTCTTTTTGAGTAGCTGGCCAGTGAGTTCCCATAGATACCCAAATATTATGGGATATTGTCATTGCTCTTGGTCTCCCCCACCATGCCAGTCCTAGAGATTAGTGCAAGACCTTAATGCTGAAGGGAACACATAATTGAATCATAATAAATAGAAAAACCAAGCTGAAAGATTCATACTACAGGCTACTTTTCATAGGGTTGGAAGATGTTATGTACACTATAAGAGTGAAATAAGTAAGTACTGATTTACTTAATTATAAACCCTATGAGTTACAATTACCACCAAGATACCTGCTGATGAAATACTGAAAAGAAACTTCGTGGAAGTAAACAACAAATCTTTTTATAAAAAAAAAAAATACCTTCTCACACATCCCTGAGAAGGATCTATAAGCTGGAATTTTAGCTTCCCCATTACAACATATTCTGACTCAAGCTATCCTTCCTCCAACTTTTCCCATTCTCCCACCATCTCTCCTTTCCTCTGGTTCCACTGCCCACTGTCTCCCCACAGAAAAGAGTAAGCTGCCAGGAATATCAACTTAACACAGCCTAAACAAATGCAATAATAACAAGAAACAAACCCTCACATAAAGGTTGGGGGAAGCAACCCAAAGGAAGACATTGATCAAAATTGAAAGAGAAACAATAGAAATTAAGTTCCATTCACCAAGATGACACTCCCCTAAATACAGCACAATTTTCAAGATAAGAGCCTATGGTGAGACAATCCCTAGGACCTAGGAGATACACAACTAGTATTTTATTGCTAAATAGGTATAGTATTAAATGGATCATAATAACTTATTATTGCCCAATAGTTTTATGTATCCCTCAAGTGTCTTTAGAGTGTTTGCTAATTGTAGTAGATAATGTATAACACAGAAACCCATAACTAAACAAAGAACACAAAATAAGAAACTATAAGATTCTTAGCTCTAAATGGACCATGTATATACCAAATATTTCTTCCTATGATTTATAGAAGATTTGGAAGAGGAAGTGAAAAGAGTATAAGAACCACACTTGTAAGATATTCCAAAAAACAGTGCTTTCTGGACATATTAGGGAAGCTACACTTACAAATTCACAGTGTTTGCAACAACATGTGTAACCTGTACAAACACAAGAAAACCAAATCCCTGCATAGAGAAAGGAAATTAGATATGAACTTCTGTTGCTAACCTAGGAGCTATTGGCAATTTTTAGCTGCTAGGAAAGAGAGAGAGAGAGAGACAGAGACAGAATTAGAATGTCAGTTTTTCTTAGTGCACCCAATGTTAAGTCAACCAAGTTTCAGTTGAAATTCACTCATCCGTGAATATTTGGGCATATGAAGTCTCAAAGGTTTCAACTTCTAAAAGAGACACAAAGATGGGGGGTTATGGAAGTGAATTTATCTGGAAAGAGTTGAAAGTGTGGTTATAAACATAGTCAAAATGAATTCTATAATATTAAGGGGAATAAAACTTCTGAATAATCACTTTATTGAGTGATTAAATTTTAATTATTATTTTGGTAGACATTTTATATTGTATGAACGTATATATTTTTCATTCATTTTAAAATAGCATATTTATTAATGATAAACCATAGTATTATAATAAGTAAATAACCTATATTATTTAGTATTTAGATAAATATAAATTTTACAGATAAGTGTGTATCTAATTACATATTTAAAATATAAATGAATTCAGTTATACATTAGTACATTTAAATTTTCATAAAGGAAAACAAGTACATTACATAAATTCCATATGCATTTGTATTCAGTTTATCAGACATGTATAAAGACTTCTAATTCCAAATAACTTGTAAATATACAAATGTATGGTAAAGAAGGTAAGGTGGTTGGGGATAAATAGCACTAAATATCTTTTGAAAAATGATATGGAAATATACTAACTGGACAGCAATTATAGTCTCAGGAAATATTAAAAATAAATGTTCCCCATTGCTTTTTTTTTTCCTTGAGACAGAGTTTCTCTGTGGTTTTGGAGCCTGTCCTGGAACTAGTTCTTGTAGACCAGGCTGGTCTCGAACTCACAGAGATCCTCCTGCCTCTGCCTCCTGAGTGCTGGGGTTAAAGGCGTGTGCCACCACCGCCCAGCTTCCCCATTGCTTTATCTGTGCTTCTTTCTCTGTCTCCCCATCGGTGTGTCCCTTGGTCTCTCAACTATGTTTCTGTATCTATCTGTGTTTCTCTCACTCTTTCTGTTCATTCTCCATCTATGGAGAAATTGTTTACAAGGCATTAATATTGAATACATGGCAAACATTTCACCAAATATGGAGTAATGGAACTGGTCTCAAATGGAAACTTCACCCATAATTACTATAGTTCACAGTGCTGAAAAGTACAATACAAACAACTGGCAGAAAAAGCGCTCATCAATTTCATTCAGTTGCCAACACTTTGAATTTTATTATTATCTAGTCTACAAGATATGACACTTTTTACAATGATAACACAGACATTGTAAGTTCCATAACCACTTTTTGATTGAATTTAAGTTCTGTTTCATGAAATGGAACACATATCGCACATTATTAATGAGTCCAAGAGTTTGTAACCAGATAGGCTATGAGCACTAGAGGAAAACCTAATAGTATTATTCTGCTAAATGAATATAATAATAAAATGACTCCTAATGACATTCTGCTATGCCCATAGATCATACAACACTAAAACTTCATCATACAAGCTCCTACTAGCAATATAGGGTTAATTCAAATGGAGACTAAAAGTCGGGGAGTAGAAAATTATAAGGCTCATTCATAAATGGGATTCTGTATCATGTTTCTCCCATCAAGCCTCAGGGATCTTTTCAAAAGAGGGGGCAGAATGATTGTGAACAAGAGTTCAGAGACAACTTTAAGGAACCAGAGTTTTCTAGACACAGCAGAGAAGATACACATAAAACTCAGATATTATTACACCTTATTTAAAACTTGTACAATTTCAAGTGTACAAAAGTCCTCATTCTAATCCAGAAGCTATTTGTAATTGATTGCTGTGGGGAGAGGGAAAAAAAAAAACTATTTCCTTCACTAGAGAAGCAATGGAAATATCAACCTCAACCAGGAAATTGCCATGGCCAAAGTAGCTGGCCAGGACAAAATGAACTTCATGAGTTTTTTTGGTTTAGTTTTGTGTGTGCATGTGCATGTGTGCATGAGTGTGTTTATTATGAAATTTTTTGTTTTGGATATTTTTCTTTTTTAACAGAGATAAAGAAATGAAGTTTGGGTATGATTCTGAGGGACTAGTACACTGAATTTAAAACATATTTTCATATTTTAATACTCTTTATAATGATATTTTTATCATTGAACATGAATACTGCTCTGGAGGGGTTGATGTACCCAGTGTTACTCCCTTGAAGAAAACTGATTTCCTTGTCCCAGAAGGTACAAATGACAGTTCAATTGTGGCATTTACCCTGTGACTAGGTTTTAATTAGTTCATTCATTTATTTAAAAAACTATAACAATACAATATTTAATAACATAAAACAAATTATATTACAACAATGATGGACAGAACAAACTGAGAGAGAAGAACCGGAGCAAAGACACAAGGATCATACACCCATTTGCTGGCACTCACGAATCCCATAAAAACACTAAACTGGAAGCCATAATTTACAGGTAGACCTGGTGCAGACCAGGGTAGACCCTGTGCATGCTGTTTCAGTCTCTGTCTTCATATGAGCATTCTTATGTTAATATAAAGGGCATGTTTCCTTGGTGCCCTGCTCCCCCTCTGGCTTTTACACTCTGCCTCCTCTTCTGAAGGATTTCTGAACCCTGAGGAAAGGGATTTAACGGATATAGTCTTTTAATACACTTACATCTGTGTCTAGCTTAATAATTATTTTTGATTGACATTCAAGTTAATGGGATATTTTTTTTAAAAAATTAGATCTTCATTGGAGACTAAAAATTTAAAAAAATACATAAAAATTTTCACCAGAAACCAATTATAATTCATTTGAAGAAATGGATACATAAAATATTATGGCAAGGACCCCATTTTTATACACCACAATGAAGACTCTCTTCTAAAATATTCAAGACACAAGAAGAAATTCACCTTTTATAAATCTAGTGCAGGACAAGAAAACAAAATATATGATATTAAGTCCAGTAACAATGGAGGTTGTGTTATTCACAAACAGAGGTTTGAGGGGCTGTTGAACAGCCAGTGTTGTTTTAGCAGCATCCAAGGAAGCAGCTTACTATTAGGCAGTTGACCCTGCACAGTCGAAGCTTAGGCAAGAATATGCTTGAGACTATCATTCTTTCAATTTCTAAATAAAAATGTAACTTTGTTATTTTACATTAGTCAAGATATCAAGAAAAAGCATATATTTGCATAAATAAATCCATTTTTAAACCATTTGACCTTCATACTGGGTTCTTAAAAACTAACTTGCCACTTGTTTAAAATAAATCCAACACACCAAACATTATTGTGGTGCAATTCACAGCATAGAAATGCCAAGGTCCTCGAACTGATTCGAGTATGAGCCAAGTATACTTGAAAAAGTTGTTTGATTTTCATGAAACTGATTTTCTCAACAGAAATCTTGGAGATGTGGATTTCAGTAAAGTAAATGAAATAATAATGTAATTGCTGCTTGAAGAATATGATGGTCAACTAGGTGTCAATGCCAAGGTACAAACTCATATCATTAAAATGAATGTGTTTATTATATGATGTTTGAATGAGAAGTTGATTCCAGATTAAAAAAAAAAAAGTTCATGGTATTAACTACCTAAAAAGAGTGGTGATTTAAAAAAAATAAAATTAATATAATTAATCTTCATTAGTTGAAAAAAGTAATAGAAACAAAATTAGAAGAAGATCTATAAAATGTGTTCATTTTATTTTACAATTGTGTTTTGTTTTCTGTGTTTTAAAGTATTTTGCATTATCTATTGGCTAGGGAATACTTAAACTATTCTAACTCTACATAGTGTGTGCTCTAAATATTTTCTCATGCCATTACTTTATTCTTTTCCTCTTTTTGCAAACTTCAATATCTTTATATGTATATGGATAAGCAATACAAATGCAGTGTCTTATTAAAATATAGTAAATTATGCTGATTTTCAGGTAGTGACAGAGATTCATATATCGCAATATTGCCAGATTTCCATATCCTAAATGATTCACTGGACCAAATCTTTTACTTGTTGCAACCATTATTGTCACAGAAGCTGGAATTTCTTGTTTGCAGCACACTACGCCCTCGTGTCTGCGTTCTGTGAATTAGAACCCAGTTCGCAAGCTTCGGGCAAGGGGCTGGAGGTTGAGAATACACACGCAGAGACAGAACGACAGGCAGACCTTTTAACACTGATACCAAAGCACCCAGAATGTCCCTTTATTGTGTTCAGGGGCAGATTATATAGAGATAGCCATGCCCAAGCCGAACCCACCAGAAACCACTCTCCTGCCATCAGGAACTCCTGAAGGTCTCGTGCTCAGAGCAGCTGTAGGCACTCAGATCAGGGGGAAACAAGTTGTTTACAAGAAATCCAGGACCTGGGGTCTCACTGCTCCCAACACTTGCTCACATAGCATTTGTTGTGGAAAAATACTGAGGTCAATTCCAACTTTTCAACTGATGAAAAACACTTAAGGCACCCATTTATTTCTTATTTAGTCTCTAAAGTATTCTATGTGAAGGAATTTACATAGTTGGTAAAATGATGGGTATTCTAGACCAAAGACTAGGTTAAGGAGCATTCTACTGCTTTCAGAAATAAATTACATTTTTGTAGAAATGATGTTAATTTGTATATCTTTGCATAGATGTACACTGTATGTGTTTATTAACATATTTTCACATGGATTTTTCATTAAGTTGCATCTATTGTTTATTTATATAACAATTTCTCTAGTGAAACACCTAAATTTCCAATTTTATGATTTATATGCACATTTAATGTATGTATTTATTTTTTATGGAATATGTTTTTCTTTTTTTCAGAACTTTTGAATAATGCCATAACATTGTTTTCATTTACCACAGTAAAAGTAGATGATTCAGAAACTTCTTTTTTCATTGATTTTTATTGAGCTCAACATTTTTCTCTAATCCCCTCTCTGCCTCTCCCCTCTCCTTCAACTTTCTCCCAAGGAAACTTCTACACATAGCCTCTCCCTTGATGTTTATAGCTGCTGTGAGTCATGACAAAAACTCGGAATAGAAATCACAGTAAGCAAAAGTGAATTATGTGGTCCTGCTTTAGCAGGGTTTGATGTTCTTTTATGCTTACCTTGATTCTTGGGTTCTTTACAAATTTATGGATAAAGGGTTATTACTTGATTTATATTAATTTAGAAATAGTTCCTCTAAATTTTCTATTTTTCATGATTTGGTAGAACCCTTTTTCATATAGCCCATACTATTGTTTACCTAATATTATTTAGAAATAATATAACGTAATAACCTTTTCTACTGTAAAAGGTATGATTCCTAGTTGATATAGAATAACCTAGATTCACACTGTGTGTTAAAATCAGTTGACAGCTTTAAGGAAACCAAATCATAACATTGCAGAGTTTGTGAACAGAATTTAAACAATATTGATCAAGAGTAAGGTATTTAAATTTTGCAACACTGATAATATAAGGCAAGATGATAAAAGTTAAATTAAAACATAACAAATAACACTAGCAGAATAAAGTTTTAGAACTGATTTATGCAATTGTGCTATATGAAAAGCTTATTTTGCTAAAAATTTTCTAAGATATAATACTAAAATGTAATCATTAAGTTTCAATGTATTTATATAATACAGTTGCCTTCCCTCACTTCTTCCAAGAATTCTACTACTATCTTTGCTACTACTCACACCTTCAAAAAGAGGACAAACCCACAATGTGCAAATGAGTATACAATGAAGTTTGAATGTACATGATTCAATTAATAGGCCAGTCAAGTAAATGTTCTCAATCAAAAGGGAAAGAAACATGACAGATAGTCATCAATCACTAATAATTTTCTGAAGATTGATTTTATCCATTATGTAAAAATTATTTGCATTTAATTTGGTATTCAAAAAATTTTATATACATAATAGCAAACATTATAAATTTATGGAAAACTATAACACCCTGTTTGAAAATAATCATAATATACAAGTCTTCAAAAAAATAAATGTACAGTTTTGCCAGCATAGTTCTACTCTTGACTATGAATTCTAAAGGAGTCATAGCGCCCTACACCACTTGTCCTTATTAGAGAATAAAAATTACTCTTTTGTGCAGAAGACACAGATAAAATATAGAATACCTTAACTTTACATTTTCTCTGTAATCAATGACAATCAATGAGGGTAGTGTCTTCTTTAAACAATAAAAAGTCAAAACATTTAATAAAAACCTTCACTCAAAACTCCATTTAGTAAATAGACATTTCCTTGGTTCCAGAAAAACAGATTTGTGTAGAGTCATATTGTAGCCAATTAACCAAAATGTAATAGCCTTCTTTAGTAACTTGAGTCCACTCTAAATGCCATAAAGTGATGTTTGATCCTTCCTAAGTGTTTCATACGTGAATGATCTTTCTTTACCACTAGTTAGTGCAATTGTTACCAGACAGCATTCAGGCATACACCCCTACTCTACTGCATACATGTGCACCTCATTCTCTCACAGCAGAATTATATTCTTCAGTTTATTAACAATAAAGTCTAAGGCAAGTTGCTTTTTTTTCTCTTTTGAAATATTTTAAGGCAGTGAGCAAACAGTGCTGTATTGGAAATTCAACAAGAAGTGTGTATGATGTGATAGCATCCTCTTTCTCTTCTATAGTGAGTTAGAGGTTGCTCTGCCACAATCTTACTCTTTGCTTTCTGCTCTTCTGCAAAATTCATACCAATGATGTGCCATGTCATGCATTTCTTTAGGGAAACTTTCCCCGAACGTCTCCTCATTCTTCTTTAAATAGAATAAAATTGATCTGTTGTCATATGGTTTTATGGTATCGAATAATAACCATAATCTAATACTATAAGAAGTATATTATACAAGTTGATTACTATGTCTCATCTACTATTTATCCTGGTACATTGGGGAGTGTTCCTCAAATCCATAATATTTTTCAAATTCTTTTTTATTTCTAATACTCCATTATGTGAATAAAAAGTTTTTATCCATTGTTTATTGATGATGTCCTAGCAATAATAGTAGTGTGTTTTCACTAGCATAAGGGATATGTGGCTATCTTTTGCATACCACTGCTCTGTAGGAATCTATCTATCTATCTATCTATCTATCTATCTATCTATCTATC
>NC_022021.1:34369407-34375097 GCF_000317375.1 Microtus ochrogaster | reverse complement strand
GAGGGTAGTGTCTTTAACTTGAATATAATTTTTATGTATTAGGAGATAAATTGAAATCCATCTTTTCTTTAGTATTTAACAAAAATTCAAATTTATATGATATCCTTGTTTTCTTGAATTCTTTTGATATTAATGAAATAATATAAATTGTAGTTGTATCATAAACAAAAATTATACTCACATATCAAGTCAGTCATTCCATAAATGGTAATTGCAATTAAAGGTTCATCACTAAAGACTTTACATTTTCTCTGTAATCAATGACAATCAATGAGATATTTTTTTGATTTTTTTTCCTAAACTCCAATCTCTGCACTTTGCCACAGCATAAAATATTATGAAAGTCATAAAACTATATACATAAAAGGTTTTATTCTAGGGAGGTGGATCCTGAAAAAAGAAAAAAAAACAATGTTGTTCAATAACAAGAATTGAAATTTTAATTCCCACACCCTATATAAAAAGCAGGGGCATGGCCATATGTTTTGCCACTTCACCTTATTCATCTCCTGAGACCTAACTAGAGCAGTAGGAACTGAGTTCAATGAGAGACCCTAACTCAAGTAAACAAACTGAAGAAAGATAAAGTAGAAGACATTTCCTTCTGGTGTCCACCATATGTACAGGAAGACAACTGTCTGTAAACTCATAACACTCTAAACACATAAAAATGAGAATAAAAATTAAAAAATGACCCACCTTAAATAATATTTTAAAGAAAGTGTATTATTTTGGAGATTTAATGACACTTAAATATTATCTGAACAAAAGATTCTCAATTTTTCTTTCTATATTCTAAAATTTTAACAGTCATTCCTTCATAGTATAATAATATGAATACAACTCAATTCATAATTTGATAATATGCAATATTAGATGTTATATATTCCTATATATATAACCTCAACTGAAATCAACAAGGTTAATTTTTCATTTTGTTTTGCAAAGAAGAATGATGAAGTCCAGGACTTTTAATGTTCTTTCTCTGTTCCATGTGGAATTCATAGTTAATACAGTCTAGGAAGTTGGAATTAGCTCTTATACTGTATTAAAAAAATTATATTATGTTTGTTTTTGCATCCTTGACTAGCTTTGGGTAAAAAGAAAGATGGGCTTAAAGTAATAGCAGTGTGCTTTCTTGGGCTTAATGAACTTGTGGTTCTCTTTGCAACTTTGGGTTCCTTAATGATGAAATCAATGCAACCAAGCCATTCTGTGCTCAGTGATTGAATTAATTAAACTTACTTTTATATTTCCAGGTTAAATAGACATACATAAGCAGTGTCCTTGGAAATAGAGCATCGCTCCTATGACACAGAGGGAAGAGAAAAGTGTGTTTCCCATTACCCAGATTTTAAATATATATATACATATATATATGTATATATATAATTACTTTATCAAAAGTCTCTCTTTGGGGAAAGTAAACTTTTCATGCATTTTAAATATCAGCTACTTTTTATTAAAAGAAAAGCAAGTGTGTACTTGTTTATGTGTATCTGTGTTTCTGATTTTTGTGTGTGAACATATGTATGTAAAACAGTAGATAAAAAGAATAATTATGAGAATAATATATGGGATCATATAAATTATATCTATTTTAATTTTAATAAATTTAGTTTGATAGTAGTTGATTAATCAGAGTAAGAATTTAAAATTTTAAATTATAATTACAAAGACAGTATTTAATACTATGATTTAAGGACTGTTCATAGGACTCATTTCTAAAAAGTGTTACTACTACACAGGACCAAGAACTAGGTGGATTCATTGATATATATATGTATATATATATATACATATACATGTATATATATATACATATATATGTGTGTGTGTGTTTGCAAGTTTAAACCAAATATAGACAAATAAAGGCTAAAGAAACACATAAAATGGTAAGAGGTTGAAGCTACAATAAAAATGTATTCTAACTAAACAATGTCCAGGCCCATATGCATTCAAAGCAGAATACAAGACTTTAAAAACAAGCAATCAATAATCAACTGATTCATACAACAGAAATAGAAGAATCAGTCTCCAACTCATTCTATGATGTTAGTATTAATTTTATGCCTGGCACAAGGTAAAAACACAACATAAAACAAAAGTATAGGCTAATTTTCCTTTCAACAATAGATGCAAAAATTATCAATAAAATACTGACAAATTTCATACAGGAATATTTCAATAATAAGTCCACCACAATCAAGTTGGATTTATCCTAGAAATGCAGGCAGGGTTTAATATAAACTAAAAATGTAAGAAATCATTCAAATTTATTTAAAGAAAAAAAGTATCACATGATTGTATCAATAGATGTAATTTTTTTGACAAATCCAACATACTTCCATATTAAAGTTTTTCAAGACTGAAGGCACAGTGTGACTATTACTCAACATAATAAAATATACATATAAGAAACTAAGAGCCCGGGAGTGGTGGCACATGCCTTTATCCCAGCACTCAGAAGGCAGAGACAGGCAGATCTCTTTGAGTTTGAGGACAGTGTGGTCTACAGAGCAAGATCTAACACACACTCCAAAATTACAAAGAAACCCTGTCTCAAAAAGAAAGAAAGAAAGAAAGAAAGAAAGAAAGAAAGAAAGAAAGAAAGAAAGAAAGAAACCAGCCAGGCATTGGTGGATTGGTGGCATATGCCTTTGTTTGCTGCACTGGGGAAGTAGAGGAAGGCTGGTATCTGTTAGTCTGAGTGAAGCCTAGTGTACAGAGAACTCTAGAACAGACTACAAAGCTTTAGAGAAACCCTGTCTCAAAAAAACAAAAAGAAAGAAAGAAATAAGGAAAGAAACCCTCAGCTAATATTATTTGAAATGGAGAAAAGCTTGAAAAAGTCCCACACTATCCCTATTCCTTTTCAATAATGTACTCAAACAAGTAGCCACAGGTATAAGGCAAGTGAAAGAAAATAAACTTGTTTAAATTGATGGTATATTAAATTATTCCATTTTTTCAGGTTTTATACACAAAGAATTTCAAAATTTCAGTCAGAAAGTTTATATTAACAATAAAAATTATCATTGAAGAGTGAAGGTACCAATTTAACTGAAAAAAATTAGAGTCTCTTTTTATACAATATCAAATACACTGAGAAAGAGATAATGGACCCATTTCCATTTATAAAAGCAGCAAAATTAGGTAATATATTGGAATAAACCTAACAAAGTTAAAAACCTGTATAATGAAAACTCAAGGACACTGGAAGACAGAAGATGTCCTGTGTTCATGCACAGGTAGAATTAATATTGGAAATGACCATACTACCCAAAATAATTTATAAATCAAGTGCAATCCAAACCAAAATACCTGTAGGATTCCTCATAGAAATAGAAAAGCAATCCAACACTTTATAAGAAACTAGAAAATACTCTGGATACCTAAAGCAATCATGAGAAAAAATGAATACTAAAGCAGGAATTGCCATCCGACTTCAAGATATATGGTAAAGCTATAGAAATGGAACTAAAAGAGCATTGGCACATAAACAGGCATGTAGACAAATGAAATAAAAGAGAAGATAGATGGTAAGAACAGCTTACCTACAGCCACTTGATATTTAACAAAGAGGACTAAAATATCATGGAAAGAAGCAGCATTTTCAATAAATTGTTCTAGTAAAAAAAAAAGATGTCTATATACAGAGAATGGGAAAAAAATTATCTACTATCTGCCCAAATTTGTATCTTCATTTTCTTAAATTCATAGAGTCTATTTATTGCTTTCTGTATAATTTTAGGTGTGTGGCTATTCTCTGGAGCAGATCCAATATCCAGTGGCAAAACTCTTCAAAAAAATGTAATTATACAACTCCCAGCTCTGTTGTAGGCAGAGCACACTGCCTTCTGGGCCCGGCTAGCTTAACTCCTGAAATAAACACATGGAAATCTGTATTAATTAAATCACTGCCTGGCCCATTACCTCTAGCCTATTATTGGCTAACACTCATATCTTGATTCAACCCATTTCTAAGAAACTGTAGGTTACGAGGCTGTGGCTTACCTGGAAAGATTCAGCATGTCTGACCTGGCAGCTCCATGGCGGGCGGCTCTCTGCCTGCCTTCATCCAGAATTCTGTTCTGTCTAGTCCACCCACCTAAGGGCTGCCCTATCAAAAGGCTAAGGCAGCTTCTTCATTAAACCAATGAAATCAACACAAATGCAGAAGGACCTCCTACACCCAGCAGCTATCAATTAGCAACAGACTCTCACCTAGTAGTTGGATTTCGTAGCCAGTTCTTCCCATTCTTCTATGTTGGCGTTAAGATTTTACTAAAATGATCCTCAAGTGTTAGTGTGGACACTGCTCTGGTAACCTATTTTGAAATCAGCATTCTGAAGTCTCTTATTTCCTACACCTTGACCAACTCAGGGTTTCTGTGTAAATCGGTGTCTTTTGTAAACAGAAACTCCTCTGATTAGGTTTGAGAGCTTTACTCTGGTTCTCCTTTCTCAGGGATCCTTGGCCACCAATCCACTATGGTGGGGCACAAATGCAAACAGGGTCTGGAAAGCTGTAAATACCATAAAATATCTTTCCGGTATATGACTTCAGTAAAGCAATTCAACTTTATTAAAGACATAGCAGAAACTGGAAACAATCTAAATGCCCTTCGACTATAAAATGGATAAGGAAAATGTGATCCATTTACACAATGGAGAACTATCTTGCAGAAAAAAAGTGACATCTTGAATTTTTTTTATTTTTATTTTTTATTTTTTTATTTATGGAGCTAGAAAACATCATTTTGAGTGGGGTAACCCAGATACAGAATGACAATTATCACATGTACTCACTAATAAGTGGTTTGTAAACATAAATCAAAGAAAACCAGCCCACAAATCACAATCCCAGAGAACCTAGACAACAATGAGGACCTTAGGAGAGACATTCATAGGCCTAATCTACATGGGAAATAGAAAAAGACAAGATCTCCTGAGTAAATTGGGAGCATGGGGAACCACCTGATTTGCATTAAATAGCGTGTTCTTTTCCTTAATCTCGGTTAGTGACATCACAATCTTATGTTAAAAGCTAAAGCATGTTACTAATTACCATGTTGTGTGTATGGGAAGAGCATTTGCAGGGAACTATATCAAGGGTCATTCTTGAGATAAGTCAAGGCATGTGGACCAGGAGATACACTCCAAATAAGGGCAAATTGAGAGCTAGAAGTCTTGCTGGGAAAGGAATCCTTCATGTTGTTGAGCTTAGAGATAGCTGACAAGCCATGGTAGACTGCAACTTCTGACCAATAGGGCCTCTGAACACTCTACTAACTTAAAGGTATGCATCAAAATATGTTTTATGCTTTGACTTCATCAATATTTTGTTTTTTTGTTGTTGCTGTTGTTTTTTTGTTTTTTTTGGTTTTTTTTTGGTTTTTCGAGACAGGGTTTCTCTGTGGCTTTGGAGCCTGTCCTGAAACTAGCTCTATAGATCAGGGTGGTCTCGAACTCACAGAGATCTGCCTGCCTCTGCCTACCGAGTGCTGGGATTAAAGGCATGCGCAACCACCGCCCAGCTCATCAATATTTTATATAGAGACCCTGACCCAAAATAACTCATTGTCTGATGGTGTATCGCCATTACTGTATATTTATTGTATGTATGATTTTCTAGGTCATAAATCCTGCTGCTTTTCTTGAGTTCTCTATATATTTTGGAGATCAGA
>NC_022021.1:34344106-34366492 GCF_000317375.1 Microtus ochrogaster | reverse complement strand
GTAAGTGCTTTGTTCAACACCAGTATCATATTCTGAATTGATTACACAGTTTTCCACTTAACAATTTATCCATTATTGTTTTCCAAAAGTATAAAAGTAATAATTAAGAAGGACAGGCTCCAAAACCACAGAGAAACCCTGTCTCAAAAAACAAAACAAAACAAAAAAAGTAATAATTAAGAAAATTAATAATTTAGTGATATTTTTGTCCAAAGCTGTATTTTTGTCAAAGCAGCAGTGTTTGGATGATTGCTATAAATAGGGGGTGATATTCAAGCAAATGTTTTTCTGAGTAAAGGATCATTTAATTTCCAGAATAATTGAGTCCTGAAAGAATCACAATAAGTTTAAGGCCAACCTTGACTACTTGGCAACTTTGTACATCTGTCAGTTAGCGAGCCTATACTTGGTATATTAAATCACCCAAAGATCATTTTATATATGATACTTGGTATATAAGATAATTTCTCACTTTGATAAAATACTGACAGTATTGAAGGCTACATCTCACTTTCTCTTCTGTTATGTTCAGTGTGGTCAGGTTTATATTTAGGACTTTAATACATTTGGATTTGAATTTTTGCATTGGATAGATATGGTTGTATTTTCATTCTTCTGCATGTTGACATCCAGTTATGCCAGCACCATTTGTGGAAGATGCTTTCTGTTTTTTTCATTGTACAATTTTGCTTCTTTGTCATAAATCAGGTGTTTGCGTTAATATTTGGGACTTCAATTCGATTCCATTGGTCAATCTGTCTGGTTTTGTGCCAATACCAAACTGTTTTCATTAGCTTTATAATAGAGCAAACACTCTCTCAATTTCATGACTTCCTTGTTGCTATTGCATATTTTCTTATTCTTTAATTTAATTCTGTCATTTTATGATAATTACAATAAATTGTAAGTTTTATTATTAAACAATTACATTCTTAAAATATAAACAAATATTGCCTTCTTCATTACATACGTTATTGCCACTGTAGTAAGAGAAAAGTAATCAATATTGAAATTTATGAAATATAAATAAAAACACAATAAAATTTGAAATGATGAGAATTAAGATAAGGAAAAATTTAGTAATGCTTAATTTTACTTTTATGCACTTATACCTTTGAATGTTTCGATATTACTAGCACGTGTTTTTTTTTTTTTAAAATGAAGGATGGTCTCCATTACTTGATATCTGCTCAGTACACAGGTGAGTTTGGAGTCACAGAATGTCTTGACATGTATAGGTCATATATGAAAAATAATTGCATTTAATAGAGTATTTAGTAATTTAATGAAGAAAATTGGAAAATAGCATTGAAATAATGTTTGTCATAGATTGACTTCAATTAGTATTTTACATTCAAATTCTGACTAGCTTGTTGTAATTTTATTTTTTACAATTATAGAAATCATGCATCTACTGAGAAACGGAACCTTAAATTATCAGCAGATTTTGTTCAATGGCCCACACATGCCATCTTGTGGTGCAACAGCTTCAACTCACTTTTATGCACATTCATATATGCATATTGTACTTTTAAGTTTTCAAATTAAAAATTGAGACATCAAGTAAAACATCATTAGTTTAGATTCCTAATGTTTGCTCTAGTGGTATTTGTAGGTGAATATTGGTTACTAGCATTTGAGAATTTGAATTTTAAATAATACAAATTAAATCATGTAGGAAGATAATATTTAAATTTCTGAGTAGTATAATTTATGTTATGTGTAGCTATTTATATATTATCTATTTTGTCTTCATTCTATCAATAAACATTTTGACCCTAAAATTGTTATAATACTTTTATTCTTGAGGCCTATAATACTCATTCACATTTCAAAATTGAAAGGAATAATTTAGCTTAAAAAATTGTTTAAAACTGAAATTAACAATCTTAACAAAGTCAATTTTTCACTGTTATCAAGTTGAGTTTTCAAGTAATTATTTTCCATAAATTATTTTATCTGTGTCCAATAAAACCCATTACTACCAACATTATTTTAATAGTGAATATAGTATACAGCACTAAAAACTTTAGATTTTATTTGAAAAAGTAAGAAAGATATAACCATATGAGAAGAGTAAAATAATATAGTAATTCTGAAGAAAATACCAAAATTATGATAGGAATTTTTATCACATGACACTATTATTAGAATTTATGCCCTGGCAATACTGAAGCATGCATGGACCACCTGCATATAGTGGTTCTGCTGAACCTGCCCATACTGAGTGTCATTGTCTAAGATTATGGGGATGAATGACTACATTCAAGATAGTACCAGATCTCATTACAGATAGTGGTGACCTAACATGTGATTGCTGGGAATTGAACTTAGGACCTTTGGAAAAACAGGCAATGCTCTTAACCACTGAGCCATTTGTTTTAAACTCAAGTCTTTCACCTGTGACATTGAATAAAAATATGAAAATGTATAAGAGCAAATTCCTAAAATATGATAATAAAAGTCAAAATTTATATGAGTGATATGAATATTGACAAAAGAAATCAACTCATGAAATGCTGTTGGAATAATAAAAAGAATATAATTCTATATTATTTCAGTGAAAGTCAACCCTACATTAACCGATAATAAATAAACACAATAAGGAAAACACAGTTTTAAATGTTGCATTATTGTACTCAAATTCTAATTTAAAAGCAAAATATGGAAATGATGTAAAAAAATCACAGACTATATCTATTCAAGAGGAAAACATACAAGGAAAATTGTCTTCAAAAAGTCAGACATTGAACTGACTGTGTACCCTTTCTTATCTCCATCTATTGAACTAAAACACAATATAGATTAGAATTATTCAAATCCAGAGTTCAGTGTGGCCACAAAAAGCCGTTGTTCTCAGAACGCAGAGAGCTAAGATGAGTGTGCTTTGTCGATCTACAGAATTGAGAGCATTTGAAAAAATAAGTGAAAACTGGGGAGTCAGGGAGACTTAGGATCTTGAGATCCATCCAATTTCTGAATGTGCTCTGAAGCCTAGGAGAGTGCTGTGACTTACGACACACTCTCTTGCTGGTCTCTTAGTTCAGATATTCCCCGGAGATCTACTACCCACCTGTCTCCAGTGTTGCAAACTCAGAGGGTTCCTGGACCTTGGCTCTCACTTTAGGCTCCTTATGAGGACAAAGAGATTTTCTTGAGTGTGCAGTCCTCAAGTTTTCACTACTCTGCATCTCCTCTTTCTACAGCTTTTCTTACCTACATAATATCCAAGTACGGGACATAAGACTTCCAAGCTTCTAACTTTTCATGACTTTATTTTTAAGTGTACCCCACCCATCTGTTATCTTTTTCCTTTCCTTTATCTCTCCTAAAGAAAAGGGACTTCCCAGCTTACAGGATATCTGTGACTAATTCTTCTCAGAGTTGAGACTGTTTTACATTATCTGAGCAAATATCTCTAACCCTTCTCGTTAAGTTAACCTACAACAAAAAAATCATTAGAAAAGATGTATTGAAGCTTTAAAAGACTATGGAGAATCTATGGTAATATATCTACCTGACAAAGCTGTCTGTATTAATACATAAAAAGCGAAGAATACCATACATAATAAAAAACTCAAAGTAATTTATAAACATAAAACTAGAAGAAATACTTGGGATTAAACTGATATGGGAAATATTAGGACATTGCAGAAAGCTTCAGGAGAAAATTGAACCTAAGACAAGTGTTAAGATAAAGAGGAGTATGCCGGGCAGTGGTGGTGCATGCCTTTAATCCCAGCACTCGGAGGCAGAGGCAGGCAGATACCTATGAGTTCGAGGCCAGCCTGGTCTACAAGAGCTAGTTCCAGGACAGGCACCAAAGCTACAGAGAAACCCTGTCTCAAAAAAAAAAAAGATAGAGTCTTAAAAAAGACTGGATTCAAAATATTAATATTTACTTTAAAATAACACTGAAATATAATAGTTTCATTTCTTCTATCGAAAGTCAGACTAACAGATGATCCTTTTCTTTGCTTCCTCCTAGAAATATACTGCATTATCAAAGACAGCCAGTCATTAACTTTGAGAAATAAATCCTAAACAAACGAACCCAAGAAACATGCAGTCCTTGCTGTTCTAATGTGTGACGAAGTAGTCTTCAAACAAAACCTAGTTAGAAAATAAAGAGAGTCTTTTTTTTTTTTTTGTAATTTCGGGATCATTCCATCAATAAGATATTTCAACTATAATCATATAAACTCTGGCTAAAAATAGACAGATCCAACTTCATACCACAAATATTATCAGGAATAAAGTCACAGATAAAACCCAAGACAGCAATAGTGATGAACTTCATTATGCCCTTCTCTCAAACAAGAAAACCATCCAGACAAGAAAATAAGAAACATTGAATGAAATGACATTATAAACAAAACAGACATTTACAGAAAATTCTACTGAAGCACAACAGAAATTTCATTCTTAACAGCAGCCATTGGAACTTGATAGATAACAAATCACATATGGAACATAAAGCAAGTTTCAGTAAATAGAGAAAAATTTAAAAATAAATCTTGTATATTATTCCCTAATAGTTGAGTAAATCTGGACATCCACACAAATAAAATACCCAAACTCATAAATATTAAATGAATTAAATGAAGTATGAACAGATTACTGCCAAATTAAAAGTAATAACTTTGGGAATTGAATAATTTAAAACAACACATGATCTAAACCTAAGAGGTATGATGAAGTCAGTCTTAAGGGGGAATTAGATACCTGCAATTCCTATGATATAAATCAAGAAAGATCTCAAGTTAACAAGTTAAGGGTGCCCATTATTGTACTAGAAAAACAATACCAAACCAAACCCTAAGCAGTAGGCAGAGATAACTAAAATGAAGGCATAAAGTAATGAAATACACTGAAAGCTTCAAACACAATTGCGTCAATAAAATGAAGAGATAGCTTCTGAGAAGCCAAATAACAAAAAAACAACCAAACAAAATTGAGAACCGTATTTAACCTAATGAAAATAAAATGAAAGCATATGGGCATATGGGCAGATTCCACAAGGTCTATTAGCCATGGCTATCTAAGAAGCAGAACTGATAGAAGATTATGATATTGGCCTATATGACTAGTCGTTAGTTTAGTAATTGACTTTTCACATTAGAAAAATGAGAATTTGTCATTGCTTAGACTATGAAACTGTATGTTTCATCATTCCAAATCTTGTTTAGAAGACATGAAGGATTCCTAGAGAATCGTGGTCTTCAGTCTTGGCTAGAAGTTTAAAGAAAGATGTTTGATTATCACCAGAGAAATACTACTACAAAGAGTGAAGACAGGTAGGGAATAGAGCCTTCCACCCAGTCTGACGAGCAGTTTGACCTGAGGGTTTCCCAGTGGAAGAAGAGAATACACCATGCACACTGATCTGTGACCTTCTTACCCATGATGCAGCATGTTGACAAACACACACAGATAAACCGTAAAAAAGAATTAAAAGATAAAAAAGAAAAAAATGAAATTAACAAAATCGGAAACACAAGAGAGGTATTACATCAGATACCAAAGAAATTCAAAAGCATATGGAGACATACCTTAAAATTATACTATATTAGACTTTTAAATGGATAAATTTCTGAATTTATATGACTAGGAAAAGTTAACCTAAAGAAGATAACAAATTTAGACAACTCCTTAGCAAGCAATGGAATGGAAACATCAGTTAAATTTAAAAAGAGCAAATAAAACTCCAGACAGAGGCTCAGATAAATTAACTCAGATCTTCAAAGTTGAAGTCACAATATTACTTTTCAAAATATTCCATTAAAAAAATAATAAAAATGACCATTAACTGCTTTATAAAGCCAATACTATCCTGATGCCATAACAAAATAAAGGCAACACAATAATGCAAAAGAAAAGTATAGACCAGTCTGAATAATAGATAAAAATGTTATTAAAATTTTAACAAATTCAATTGAAAACTCATAGAACATATTATGCATTTTTATAACTAACTGCTTTTGTCAAGCCTCGGTAAAAAAGCCATGACCAAGGAAAGAGATAGTCCTTGAAGGTGGGGACTGCATACAGCAGGCAGAGTGATAGTGAACAAAGCTGAGAACTGTATGAGGCAGAAACTCCATACGGCTCAGGCTTTAAATTCACAGGTCTCTGCATCTAGTGACATATTTCCTCCAATAAACTCACAGTTCCTAAGCCATATAACAAAGTGGTGCTCAAATCTTCAAATATGTGAGCCTATGGGGACATTCCCATTCAAATCACCAAGATCAAAATTAAGGTGTTTTGTTGTTGTTTTTCAGAGATAACACAGTGGATTGATATGCATAAGTCAGAAATCATAATTCATCCCATAAATAAAGAGTTAGAAACCACATGGTCTTCCATATGGTTTGGACAGTAAATTATTGTGAAGAAGTTCTTATTTCTTCATTTATTTTAGTTATTATGAAGAAAAAAAACGTTATTTCTAAATCATCTGAATTACTCTGGCTGTAATTTTACACAACACCATTAGGTGGCAGCCTCCTACACAAAATGAAAACAAGTTCAACATTTCATAATGTAAAATCTGAAAATGAAATACTTGACGATGCATACTATACAGATTATGATAAAGATTGGAAATTGGGTGTACTTTTATGTATAAAATACTCACTACATGTATATTAAATGAAGAAAATAAATTTAATCTCCCAGGCTGGGATTTCTGCCTCTGTGCAAAGTGCTGCTAACACCAGTAAAGATTTTTCTGACACAACTAATTAAAGCCAACATTGGCTTTTCTAAAGTGATAAAGATTTGTTGGAAGATGTTTAAACACCCCATCGCTTTTCTGCTAATACAAGAAACATAAGCCACCTCTTCAGACATTTTGTTCTTGTCTCTTCTGTCAGAAAGTAGTTTTCAACACACATCCTGCAAAATTTCGTTAAATACATAGAGGTATCTTTACCTTACAATAAGTCCTCAAATTTTCCTTTCATTAAACTCTACTTTTATTTCTTTTCCCAAAACTAATTATGACCTAATAGACAAATATACCTGTTGTGCTTTCATGTGATAAAAAACATGCAGCAAAGAGGTGGTTCTTATTCAAAACAGTATCAATCACATACTAAATATATAAGAAATAACACATTATTTATACATCGAATTAAACACTCAGATTTGAGTTCAGCAGATGATAAGTCAGTACTAAGAAATGATAAAATAAGAAATGATAGAGAAAACAAGTAAAGGATTAATAATTGGATGAGCCAAAGATAGGATCACCATTGACTGGTGACCACCAGAGACATTTGTGTCATGACTTAGTATAGTCAGAGATGGTTTGAAAAGACATTTAGCCTTTGCATTACTCACACAGACTTCTCAGTTTCAAATTCATAAGTAATTTCCATTTGTCTTTGTACATGATACATGGGTTTGCAAACATGTCAGGAAAATGAATCCTTGCCTTCTCTTTTGGGAAATATTCTTGAAATTGGGGAGAAATTATAGGGATGTGATAGGACTTATAAAAATGTACGTGTAGGCAATACGATCAAGAACAATATAAGTGGCATGCCTCAAAAGATCTTTAAGAGTTTTATACTGACAAAATTCTTAGTTTTTTTTTTAGATAAATCAGATTTAAAAATTACAGGTTTTCATTTTTTCTTCCTGTTAATCTACTTAGGCCACTCCTTCCATAGCCCAGGTTACCCTAAAAAGTCTCCCTTTCTCCTTTCCCTCGTTACTGCCTCAGAAACATGTTAATTGTTTCTCTGTGTTCATTGAGTACAGCCGGTGTCCTTCACAGCAATGGAGACTTCCCTCAATCTTTGGAGAGAAACCTACAAATTGAGAACAGGCTGGGTGGTTTGAGGGTTCCAGTGGGGCTTGTTTGGCCAACAACTCAATTAGATTTAACCCAGTCATGAATTGGAAACTTCATTTTGTGGTATACATGTCCAGTTGGGGGCCAATCTGTCCCATTATTTGTTTTCACTAGAATATCTTCATAGATATCATATGTCATATGATTCTATTATATTGTTCCAATACCACCACTCAATTGACCATTAATTATGACTGTCCCTTCTGATATTCCCCTTGACTCCTCCTTCCTTTTGTCTTTTCACTTGATCCTCTCATTCCAGTCGCTACCATCCATCTATAACCTTTGCTATTTCTGTTTTCTAGGCTGATCTATCATCTGCCTACACACCCCAGGCTCTTTATCTGTCCACAACCATTTTGGTTATCTTTGAATTAACATACACACATATGATACATATAGTCATATATATACACTATATATAAACATATATATGACTATATAATATATGCATATATAATATATGAGAATACATACCACATTTACCTTTTTGGGGCTCTGTTACTTTGCTCAGAATGATGTTTTTCAAGTTCTATCTATTAAAGTGCTTAATTTCATGTTTTCAATTTTAACATTTGTATAACATTACATTCTATAAATGTTCCATATTTTATTTATCTGTTCTTCTGTCGATAAACATTTAGGTTGCTTCCAGTTTCTGACCATTATTTAGGATTGTTCTAACTACACTATTTTGTTTGTTTGTTTTATGTATTTGTGTATGGAAGTATGTGTGTCTTTGTGTTACAATACGATGCTGAAAATTTTCTTTCAAGAACTATGAAAAACTGTGTTAGAATTTTTATGTATATTGCATTGAATTTGTAGACTGTTTCTGTAGGATAACCTTTTTTATACTGTTGGTCCTACCGACACATGGGAATAGGGGATCTTTCAATTTTCAGTAATCATCTTCAATTTCTATCTTCAATGATTTAACATTTTTATCATACTAGTAATTCACCTAAATTTATTTTATATTATTTAATGTCATTGTAAAATGTGTTGTTTCTCTGATTTTCTTTTTTCAGTCATAGTTTATACATAAAAAGGATAGTGTTTCTGTTTGCCTCTTTCACTCTTTCTCTGAGTGTGTGTTTGTGTGTGTGTGTGTGTGTGTGTGTGTGTGTTTGAGTTAATTCTGTATCTACCTACTTATAAATTATTTATCTTCTCTAGGAGTTTCCTGGTGGAATTTTTAGGGTGATTTCTATATACTATTATATATAAATAAATAATATTTAGCTTCTTCATTTCTAATTTGTTTCCTTTATCTCCTTCAGTTGCTTATTGTTCTACATAAACTTCAAGTACTTTACTGAGTATATATTCCTGATTTTAGTGAAATTGCTTTGAGTTTCTCTCCATTTATTTTGATGTTGGCTCTAGACTTGCTCTAAATTGTCTTTATATGTTATGTATATGCCTCATATCCCTAATCTTACTAGGCATTTTATCATGAAGAGTTTTGGGATTTTTTTTCTAACGTGTTTTTCTGTCTGTGATGATTTTGTCTTTCAATTTGTTTATTTGATGGAATAAATTTATTAATTTACATATGTTGAACCCTTCTGCTTGTCTTGAATGGAGCCTACTTGATCATGGCATATGTGGTTTTAATGTGTTCTTGGACCTGGTTTGCAAGTGTTTCACTGAGCATTGTTGCATTTCTCTTCATAAGGAGAAATGGTGTATGATACTTTCTCTTGTTGGGTCTTAATGTGATTTGGGTATCAGGGAAACTGTGGATTCATAAAATGAATGGAGCAATGCTCCTTCTGTTTCTATGTTGTGGAATAAATTGAGGAGTACTGTCTTTAACTCTTCTTTGAAAGTCTAATAGAATTCTGCACTAAACTCATCTGGCACTAGTCTATTTGGTTGGGAGACTTTTAATTAGTCTTACTTTTTCACAACTGGTTGTAGGTATGCATAAATTGTTATGTGATCTTGATTTAACTTTGGAAAATTGCATATATTTAGAAAATTATCCATTATTTCAAATTTTCCGTTTGGTAGAGTTCAGTTTTCAAAATATATGATTTTGATTCCGTGGATACCCTTAATTTCTGTTGCTGCATCCTCCTTTTCTTCTGTAAATTTTTACTTTGGATTGTCTTCCTCTGCCTTTTGGTTCATTTTGAAATGGGTTTGCTGATCACATTGATTTACTCCAATAACCACCTTTTTGTTTTGTGTATTCTTCATATTTTTTTTATCTGTTTGTTTCCATTTTGTTGATATCATCCTTAAATTTATTTATTTATTATCATCAATTTCTTTCAGGTATGACTTTTTTTGGTCTAGTATAGAAATTCTCTTTTAGAACCTCCTTCAATGTGTATCATAAGTTTGTTTTGTTATATATTTATTTTCATTCAATTCTAAAAATTCTTTAATTTCTCCTTAATTTCCGTTTTAATTTCTTTTTCATTGAGAGAGAGTTGTTCAGTTTCTACGACTTTGTAAGCTTTCTGTCATTTCTGTTGCCAAGGATACTTAGCTTTATTCTGTTTCTGTCTGATAGGATGCAGGATGTTATTTTAATTTTTTTGCATCTGTTAAGACTTGCTTTCAATCTGAGTATATGATCAATTTTGGTGACCAATTCCATGAGGTGCTGAGAAGAAATTCATTGCTTTGGTTTTGGATGAAACAGTTTGTAAGTATCTATTATGTCCATTTGGTTTACAATGTCAGTGATTTTCAGCATCACTTCATTTAATTTTATTCTGAATGTGTACTGGGAAGAGTGCGGTATGATTGTTCTACTTGTAAAAAGTTTATTAATTTTATTAGTACATATTATTAACAACAATATTAATGGAATAAATATAATTGTCCAAAATAGTGATATATTCATTTGAGATGTTGTATATTATTGATTTCTAACATTTCCATGAATTTCTAATCCTAAATATAGACAACAATTTTTCCATGTAGCAGAAATGGACTCTTCATGGTTTACTAGAGCTAGGTAGCTCCTTTATTAGTCATTCAAGGCAAATCTTTCCTGCGCTATAGATTTTTCCTTCTCTTCTTCCAACATTCTTTCTAAATACATCACTTGAAAGTAATTTAACTAACTACCAATAGGTGACAAATTGTGTTTAGCGGTATATTCCGCATATTTGACATGATATAATGCCAAGGAAACATGACAGTGAGTAGTAGCCATAGAGGCAGCTGTAAGAAATTGAGTGTCACATTGTCCACTACAGCAAGCAAAGGACAGAGAGTACCCCGGAAGTCTGGCAGAGTTAGATATCCTCTATGATTAGTTCCAGTGATGTACTTCCACCAGCAAAGCTCCAACTTCTATATTCTCCACAACATGCCAGAAACAGTGTCACCAAACAAAAACCAAGTGTTAAAACACATTAGCATGCCAGGTGGTGGTAGAGCATACCTTTAATCCCAGCAATCAGGAATCAGAGGTGGGCAGATTTCTTTGAGTTTGAGGCCAGACTGGTCTACAGAGGAAGTCCCAGAATAGCTAGCTTTATACATAGAAAGCCTGTCTCAAATAAACAAAAAAAAAAAAACCAAGGTCTACACATTGAAACCCTTTCTTAAACAAAAAGCAAATAGCCAAAAAAAGAAAAAGAAAAAATCCACATTAGACTATACAAGATTTTTATCATTCAAAGCACCCAGAAGTATTACTATAAAAATGGATGTGACAAATACAATAGATTAATTCACAGGAATTCATCAATGGGTAGAATGAATGTATAGTAGAGTTACAGTTTTTATTTATAACTCAAAACATCCTTATAGCTAAATTGTTTTACTTAAAATATGATACTGTCAAAGAAATCTATTTAAAAACAAATTTTACACTCAATATATTCTCATTGGACACTGTGGAGTTTATCGGAAGATGTCAATGAAAAGTAAAAATTTATTTTAATGAAAGAAAGAATGCAATAGGTTACAATTACTAAGTTGCTGTAGACATTTATTTTGTGATTTCCTAAATTAATTAGTTATATTTAGTTAAAATATGGTTTATTTATGAATTAATCATCTCATGTAACTAGTGTTTTAAATATCTGTATTATCAGTATTGCTGTTGCACTTAGAGTTTAACTTTAGTTAAAAACATTTATCAAGCAGTTCTTTACCCCAGATTCTAGTGAGCATCCCAGAATTAGTCTGAACAATCTAAGCTCTTCAGATGAAATTATAATAAGGCATCATAACAAACTTGGAAATTTTAAAATGACAGATTGGTTCAAAAATAATTATATAGTTTGTAAAATGTTGTTAAAATATCTGTATATACTATAACATAATAAGTACTATATAATTTTTTTCCTCTTTTTTTACATTTGTCTTTGTTCTTCCTTGAATTTGCCTTTTTTACTAATAATGTAATTATGTCTTACATAATAAGTAGTAAATAGACTGTTGTAACCTCCAATACATTAACTATAAAATTGTAGGCAGCTATGACAGGCATTTTCTCATTTTCTCTTTATTCCTTGTATGTTCTCTTTCCTGGAAATTCTGTGTGAATTATGGTTCTGTAAAGCACACCAGACTTCTCAGGAGATGCTGTTTCCAGATAGACTATTCACCATATTCATATGGTGACAGAAGCCCAGCCTGTATGTCCCATCACTTTCCAATTCCTTAAAAACTGAATTAGATAATTTACTAAGAATTTATGAAGATGCCTTTAAAATATGTGGTCCCATCATTTCTTGGAGAAAAACATGGAGCAGTGGGATATTTTCCTTTGCCTGTACATTATCACAAGAGAAAGTAGGCAACAGTTCAGAAAACTGTGAGTCAAGACAAGATAAATATGCTGCTACAACCCCAGGCTAACAATAAATTCTAACAATCCAGAGGAATTATGTCTGCGATGCAAGCCATTGTGTTTATCTTTCACAATCAGCCATCAATTGTGTCTAATAACAATATAACTTTTCTTCAAATAGGGCAGCTGTGTGGTTCTATGAATGATGAAAATCCACAGGGCTTCTAGGAAGCCAGACCATTCTAATAGCAACTGATCTTTTTATTTCTTTTAGTCTTCTGGATTCTTGGTTTCCTCTGTATAACTAAGATATTAGTTCTGCTCATTCTAGGAATCTTTTTTTAAAAAAAACTTTTCAAATTTTATTTTCTTGCTTTGGCATTGGAGCTACTATGAGCACAAATACTCTGCACAACAAAATGTTAATTTTGTTGTAGTGATAAGCAAGATAATTTTGGTCATGAGAAAAAGAAAGCAAACTAGATTTGGCAGAAATTAAAGTAGTCCCGATTCAGCAGTAACCTTACACAAAATCTAGATTCCTTTGTAATCAAGTCAGACAAACTAGATTTGAGTATAATTAGATAAGCATAATTAAATTCTCCATCTCTTAGGGAACATCAAGATGCACATATAGAGCGTTCATTATTTTCTCTTGGGTCCCCAGTCATAGCAATGAAAATCTATACCCAAGAACTCAGGCTGGTCTGCCACTTGGGCAGCTTTCTTATTCATTGAAATTGTGCAGAATTAACTTTGCTGGAAGATAATTGCGAAGTTTAACAAAAACATGGGTACAAAATTTTCCACTATTGATTCTGTGATTGATCCAAAATTTTATGATGTAGTCATTTATATTGTAACTATAAATCAAAGTTCCATAATAATAGGGAAACATACTATATTTATTGTTCATACTTTATCCTGGAGAACAATAGTATTTTCCTGCTACATTTCAAACAAAACCAATCAAGTTTGATCAAACATGGCTACTCATTGTAACACATTTCATGGTTGCCTTTGAAAAGGTTGTTCTTTTTGTGTGCTCATCCCTCTCCCCAAAAAGCACAAATGCAGCCCCTTCTACTACAGAAGCTTCTGATTCTGTTTCATTTTCATTTCTTCCAGCCCTTATATTTCAAATCGCAACTTAGTAGTAAATTAGAAATATATTCATATATAATTATAAAATGCGTTCTAGGTCTCTGGACTATCCGATCTCTTGTTCCTGACTATCTAGTTTGGTTATTGTCTACTCGAGGACTGAACTTTTCTGAAAAGGAAAGAGACTGGAACATGGAGACATGTTGGGGGATAGAAGGACCAGAGGGAAGAGAAACTATGTTTGGGATATATCAAAAGAAAATAGATTATTGTTTTATAAAATATATGTCAACCACAGTTTCCCTTTTCTCCTCAAACTGCACATTTTGTATTTTTCCATGCTTACCTTGCTCCTTTTCATTATAGATTGGCATAAGTGTGCCATTAATAACCAAGCAACACAGTCACTACTAGGCTATCTGGAAATTTCCTAGGCCAAAACAGTTAATTCATAATTCTTCAATTTAGCCCTAAGTAGATTGTTTTGTTTTTTGTTTTTGTTTTTTCTGTACAAGGGAAGAAAGCAGCCACGTTCTTGGTCAAAATATTACAATAGTATCTCTAGGCCTTCTACTCTGAAAACTCTTGGGTTGGGTTCTCATGTTTCAAATCACTCCCTCAGCACCACTACCTTCAATGCTCCTATTGTGATGGCCCTTTATACTTCACTTAAAGCATTCAAATGCTTTTCTAGTCCAAAGTCCCAACGTTTTCTTCCAAATAAAATCATGGTTGGCCTCTCACAACAATACCCACTTCTGGCACCAACTTCTGTTTTAGTTAGGATATTATTGATCTGAAGAGACAACATGATCACAGAATTACTTATAATGGAAAATATTTCATTGCGACCTGCTTACAATTCAGACGTTTGATCCATTATTGTCATATTGGGAAGCAAAGCAGCCCACAGATAGACATGGTGCTGTAGAAGTAGGTGAGATTTCTGCAACTGGATCATCAGGGAGCAGGAAGGGAATGGACCTGGCCTAAGAGTTTATGAGGAACATTTTCATTCAAAACAGCACAATAGAGCCGGGCGGTGGTGGCGCACGCCTTTAATCCCAGCACTTGGGAGGCAGAGGCAGGCGGATCTCTGTGAGTTCGAGACCAGCCTGGTCTCCAGAGCTAGTTCCAGGACAGGCTCCAAAACCACAGAGAAACCCTGTCTTGAAAAACCAAAAAAACAAAAAACAACAACAACAAAAAAGCACAATAATTATCATGTACACTTTGAATGTTGCTGAGATCTCCTTTAATTGTTATGGTAAAGCTATGTGATTCAGGATCCACTTGAGATGGATACTCTGCAAGCTGGTAGCTTGGGGAAACATATATATAAAAGCCTTCATACTATGTCAAGGGGATTCTTGACTACATGCATATCTTTGTATTGCTTGTCATATATTTGTTACTAAAACAAAGGAGATTATCTTCATATTTTAGTCATATTCAGAGCAAAATATGAAAGGTATGTATTATTTCATATCTTTGAGGCAAATAAGAGTACTTTTCATTTGCACAGTCCTTTCTTTTATACCTATATTATGATTATTTGTCATACATATCACAAAAATTGTATTTTTTACTTTAATATGTATTACATTGTTCTGGCAAGGAAATTTGGTGGTATATAGAATTTTTTTAACCAAATAACACACAAAGGCATGATTAATTTTCAGTTTTTATCATATAAGGAATATTAAGGTAATAGAAGAAATGTGCAAAGTTTAAAAAACATATCTACAAATGAGACGAATCAGGTTATCAGTAGCATTTTTCAGATACAAGTACATTATTTTTTATTTACTTTTTATTTTTAATCTTCCCACAAGGAATATACAACACAAATATATTGCATGATTTGACCCCTCATTAGAACGAGAAACTTTGTCTTTTTCTAACAAATGCACTTATTATGCCCATTATCTAGAGATTAGTAACGAATAAAACAGCCTACCTTAAAACAAGCCATTAATAAAGATTTTTGTATTTTGTATTTACTACAAAACAAAATCACTTGATTTTACAAATACATATGGATATACAGATTGTAATTCAGAAATCGTCATCCATAATTTGAATAGTCAGCATGGTTAAGGCATCACCATCAACAGCTTATTGTTACGCAAATATCAAGTGTATAAAAGACATGCTGCACAACTGTAGTTATTCCTAATCACTTAAGCCCTTGAATAATTGGCAAATTGGAAATAGATAAGCTTTAGCTAAAAATCACACTAATACAAACGTTTCTCATGGAGTTACCTCGCCCTGTCCCCCTTTATAAACGTGAAGCAAATCACCGCAAAATGCCACTGGCATCCCTCTAAGGCTAACACTGTAATTACGCATTGGAACACAGAAAAGAAGTTCAGATGTTTCTAGGATTAGAAAATTGGGTAGAAAAAATACAGGGGAAACGAAGACAGTTCCACCATTGGTACTAATGTCAGAATTTATTTTTTAAAACTCTTTTGAGAAATATAGTGTATGACAGTAAGATTCGTAGCTCATAGAGAGGAAGGAAAATGATAGTGAATGAGAAGAGAAGCTAACCTGTGGCAGGGGCTAACCTGTGGCAGGGGCTAACCTGTGGCCTTCCAGGTTCTGATAAATACTTAGACTCTCTCTTATTACAAGTCAAATATGTTTTAATAAAAGATTACAATGAGCCGGGCAGTGGTGGCGCACGCCTTTAATCCCAGCACTCGGGAGGCAGAGGCAGGCGGATCTCTGGGAGTTCGAGGCCAGCCTGGTCTACAAGAGCTAGTTCCAGGACAGGAACCAAAAAGCTATGGAGAAACCCTGTCTCGAAAATTAAAAAAAAAAAAAAAAAGATTACAATGATAGAGACTGCTAAAGTCTCTGTCTCTGTGAATGTTTGGCATATGCATTATCACATATATATGAGCTTACATTTTTTGTAGAAGTCTGAACTGAAAGGTGTTTTCTTTTATTGCTGTATACTTTATCAACTGAGGTTACATTTCTTGGTGAACGCATAGATCAGTAATGTTGGCTACTTGGATATTCTAAAATTAGCTTGCCTACTCTGCGTATCTCCTTTGTATTTTCGGGATCTCTCTAAAGAAATAGCATGCAGAGAGCATTCATATTTAAATGCATTATTAATAAGAATTATGCAATATGATCAAAGTAGTTCAATAACAGTTGTCAAACAATGGGGTTAGTTAACTCAGAAGAATAAAGCCAACTGAATAAAAATAAGTTGATTTCTCAGTTGAGGCTCCCTGCACACTTGACTTTATGCTATGGAAAATAACATTGAAGTTATTTAAATTTACACAGTCCTATCCTTTCTTTGCTTCTACTGTGTTGAAATTACTTCTGCTGCCACAACATCCAATATCTTACGTGACTTCAGAGAATCTTAGCTCATGTACTCATGCTTGCATAACAAACTCATCATCTACCAATCCATCCATTTCCTCACCAAAAATAATGTTTAGGAAATATACAGATTGGATTTTTCCTTTTTAATTTTCATAATTTCTGCCATTATTTTTATTGTTTAGTGGTGTTTCATCTGTAGGTATGTTCAGCAGTGGTTTAAATGCTTTTTTTTTTTGTCTTTTTTTAGAAGCCAGAAAAAACATCCAGTCACCTGGGATTGAAGTTATAGAACATGGTGACCTTCTATATGTGTCAGAAAAACCCAGTTGGTTTTTTTTTTTATTGAAGATAACCAATTCAACTTAACCACTGAGTAATCTCTCCCACCCCGGTGAGTGAAACATTTTGCAAAACTGTGTTGGTGTTGTTTCCGGGATGGGATTAGAAGCTACAAAATTTGTTTGTATCTAAATACACAATTATTTTTATGAAATTAAGATACTAGGTATTAAATAAGTTACATACTGTAATATAAATTTCTATGGTTTTCATTTCTTCTTTTACCTGTATCTTCTGTTTGTATTTCTCAGTTCTTCTTTCTGTTGACCAGAGCATTTATTATCATGTAAAAGACAGATTGGTGACCAAACATATCTCCAATCTCTCAACAGGTCCTTGCATTTCTGTATTTCTTTCATTCCTTTATGTATTAGTTAAGTAAAATCATTAGAAATCAGTCACTATGAGAATATTATCACATATTTATTGGTTAATATATTTTCCAAGTACTTTTTGGAATTGAGGTGTTGTTCAAAACATATAGATAGAAAGGTAACCAAGGGATTAATTGATAAAGAAATTTTTATTTCCTGTGATGGAAAGATAATGATGAATATCTAAATATGATTTATATGTAAGTTGAACTGCAATATACTCTGGAAATCAGTTATTGTACGGCAAAACTTGTAAAATATGACCTTCAAGTGGCCCATGATATTTAGAGGAAGTCTGTATCTATTGGGAATCATTAGAAAATATATGAAATATAGTTTTAGACTTCCAGATTGATCCAAAGAAATTGGAGATGCACTTAATAGTATCACTGAATGGAACTCATGATGATAATACATGTAAATGTTGTATATGGACGAGGCAGATCTTCTAAATGCTAATAAAACAAGAGTTTTGCATGAAATATTTCCAGTATTGAGGGAGGAAATCTTTGAAATTAATAGAACTTTTTTTTTCATAAATGTTCCAAATGCATTTAGATAATAGTTGATGTTAGTGTCTGTGACATGGATGTTCTGTTCAAGAAGTTGTCTCTTGTGCCAATAAATTTGAGATTATACTCTAGTATCTATCAAGCTCAGTTTAGCTGGTTTTATGTTGAGTTCTTTTATTAATTAAGATTTGTGTTTTATATGGGATGATAGGTATAGATAATTTGCATTCTTCTACATGAAGACATCCAGTTTTTTTTGCCGTTTTTTATTTCTGGCTTCTTTATCAAAATAATATATCCATAAGCAAGTGGATTTAAATCTGGGTCTTCAATTCCTTTCCATTCATCAAACCTACTGTTATTAGGCCAATACCATCCTTTTTTAATTACTACTGCTTTGTAGCACAACTTGAAGTCAGGGATGATGATACATCTAATAGAAATTATTTTGCAGTATAGGATTGTCTTTTTTCATTTTTGTCTTATGAAATTGAATATTGCTATTTCAAGGTCTGTAAATAATTGTTTTTTGAATTTTAATAGGAATTATATAGAATCTATGGATTGCTGTTCCCAAAATGGTAATTCTTACTCTTTTAATCCTATTGATCTATGAACGTCGGTAATCTTTTCATCTTCTGACTTCTTCCATTTTTTATTTTATTGATTTTTATTGACCTACACGTTTTTCTCTTAAAAACTTGAAGTTCTTGTCATATAGGCCATTCACTTACTTGATTAGAGTTAACTCAAGATGTTTTTTTTTATTATTTGTGACTACTGTGGAGGGTGCTATTTTCCATATTTCTTTCTCAGTTTACTTGCCATTCGTATATAGGATGGCTACAGATTTTTAAAATTATTCTTATTTCCAGCCAGCCATTTCAGTGAAGGTGTTTATCAGCTATATGGATCTCCTGGTAGATTTTTAGGTGTTGCTATGTCTACTACCATATCCTGAAACATGATTAATAAAATCTAAGGATCAGAAATTGTGGTTCAGCTTGAAAATCTGAAAAAGCAAAACAGTCAGCCACTGCCTCTTACCTCAACCTCAGTCTGTAATGGCGAATGTGCCTCTAGGAATCTCAGAATGAGACTGTCTCTGAAAGTTGTCTTTCCCCATCTTATATTTCTCCCTAGGGATAGGATTAACATCATATACCAATGGGATTAAATGCATGAACCACTCAATTTCTATGGCAACTAGTGTGGCTGCTGGAATTAAAGATGCATGCCATTATGGCCACTGAGATTAAAGGTATGTGTTACCATAATCTGGTCTATAAAACTGACCAGTGGGACTGTTTTAGTCTCAGATCTTCAGGCAGTCTTTCTTTATTAAAAAAAAAAAATTGAAAGCCGGGCGGTGGTGGCGCACGCCTTTAATCCCAGCACTCGGGAGGCAGAGGCAGGCGGATCTCTGTGAGTTCGAAACCAGCCTGGTCTACAGAGCTAGTTCCAGGACAGGCTCCAAAGCCACAGAGAAACCCTGTCTCGAAAAAAAAAAAAAATTGAAATACCATTACAATATTCTCTGTGAATAATGATACTTTAACTTCTTCCTTTCAAACTTGGATTGCTTGACCTCCTTTAGTTAGAACTTCAAGTACTATATTTAATAGATATACACAGAGTGGACAGCCTTGTCTTGTTCATAATTTCAGTGGAATTGCTTTAAGATTGTCTCCATTAAATTTTATATTGTCCATAGACTTGATTTAAATTACTTTTATTGTGTTCAAATATCTCTTGTATCCCTAATCCCTTTAAGACTTTACAATGAATGGATGTTGAATTTTGTCAAAGGCTTTTTCAGCATCTAATGAGATGATTGTGTGTGTGCGTGTGCATATGCGCATATGCATTTCTTTATGAAGCATACTTGATCATGGTGGTTGAATTTTTGATGTGTTCTTGGGTTCATTTTGTCAGTATTTTATTTAGTATTTTTACATCAATGTTCATAAGAGAAATAGGTCTATAATTCTTTCTTTGTTAAATCTTTGTGTAGCTTGAGTATCAGGGGTACTGTGACCTTATAGAATGAACTGGGTAATGTTTCTTCTTTGTCTATTTTATGGAATAAATTGAGGAATATTAGTATTAAGTCTTCTTTGAAAGTTGGTAGAATTCTGTGCTAAAACTGTCTGTACCTGGACTTGTTTGGTTTAGACACTTTTAATGACTGCATGTCTTTCCTTAGGGGTTATGGATATATTTAATTTGTTTATTTGACCTTGTTTTAACTTTCTTAAGTCTTTTAGATTTCTCAGTTATGTGTAGAACCAATTTTGAAGCATGATATAATGATTCTTCAAATTTACTGTGTGTCTGTTGTTTTGCCCTCCTTTTCCTGC
Source organism: Microtus ochrogaster (assembly GCF_000317375.1). NCBI lineage: Eukaryota > Metazoa > Chordata > Mammalia > Rodentia > Cricetidae > Microtus > Microtus ochrogaster. Next base: position 34,345,814 of record NC_022021.1, on the reverse strand, counting down.
CTGATTTGTTCATTTATATTTTCTATCTCTGTTTTTTGTTTAGTTTAGATAAGTTTTGACTATCTTGTTGATTTTTTTCAAATAACTATCTTTTTGTTTCATTGATTCTTCAAAGTGAGCCCTTTGTTACAATTGTCTTGATTTCAGCTCTCAATTTGATTACTTCATACCGTATACCTCTTGAGTGAATTTGCTTCACTTTGCTCAAGAGCTTTCAATAGTTTTTAAGTTGCTAGTTTGAGGTTGCTCCAATTTCTTTATGAAGGCACTTAGTACTATGAGCTTTTCTCTTAGCATCAATTTCCTTATTTCCCAGAAGCTTGTTATGTTGTGAATTTATTTTCATTGAATTCTTAAAAGTCTTTAATTTCTTTTTTTCTGCCTTGAACCAGTAGCCATTCAGTAGAGAGTTATTCAGTTTCCCTTGGTTTGTAGACTTTCTGTTGTAGAAATCCTGCTTTTATCCATGGTGGTCTAAGAGGAAACAGGATCATTTCAATTTTTCTTGTCTCTTTTGAGGTTTTCTTTTTCAACAAGTATGTGTTTAATTTTATAGATGTACCATGATTTGCTAAGAAGAAATTGTATTCTTTTTTTGGGGGGTGGGGGGGGATGTCCTTTGACATCTGTTAGAGGTCCATTTGAATCACAATACCTCTTATCTCCATTATTTCTCTGTTTAGCTTCTGTCTGGCAACCTCTGATCGGTGATATGGGTTATTGAACTGTTGCTCATTTAATATGTGAGATTGATTGTTTGATTTAAGCTTTAGTAATGTTTCTGTTACAAGTGTGAGTACCCTTGTTTTTGAAACATAGATATTAAAAATTGATATGTTTTTTTCGTGGAGTTTTCTTTTGAATAGTATGAAATGTTGTTATCCATATGCTCTGATTAATTTTGGTTTGAACACTATTTTAGTAGATATTATGATAGCTATACCATATTTTCGTTGCTGTTGTTTTCTGGTCGTGTTGTGGTATTGAGATCTTGTTGTTAAAGGAAACTGGAGCTCTGGTCCGCCATACTGCCCTGGCTGTGGATAATTGCATTCTTACACTGGAGTTTAGTCATGTGGGTTTAGGATGATTGAAGGTGTAGATGCTGATTTCTGTGTCTGTCTTCGTTGGATGGCCGCTTTGTTCATTGTTTTCTGTGTTCTCTTTGGTCTTCTGGTCTAGGTGGCCTGGATGTCTGGAACCAGATCGGACTTCAGATCATGTAGGGAGTTATCCCGACCAGCAGGATACAAACGGGAGTCTCTGATAAACCTAGGGGAGAGGAATGGAGGGTACAAGAGACACAAGAAATGATGGCAAGACAGGGTTTCTGATCAAACGGCGTTTTATTATATTTCAGAAGCTGTTATATAGCAAATGGGCAAAGGGGGAAGGGAAGGGTGTCAGGAAACCCAGTCTGCTTGAATTCTGGACCAGAGACATTCCTAGCTGTTAAGTAAATACTGAAGGTCTGTGATTGCTGACTAACAAAACAAAATGCTAATTGTTTCTGAAGCCTGGTGCCTGCAGTTCTCCCTAGAAGATAAGATGCCAGGTTGAGTTCCTTCAAGGAACTCAAAATAACATTTTGTTTTGTTAATTAGCAATCACAGACCTTCAAGACCGCGAGGGGTACACCCACACACTGAGACAATGGGGATGTTCTATCGGGAACTCACCAAGGCCAGCTGGCCTGGGTCTGAAAAAG
>NC_022021.1:34306322-34343811 GCF_000317375.1 Microtus ochrogaster | reverse complement strand
AAAAAAAAAAACATGCCAGGTTGATTTCCTAGACCCTGCAGGGAGAATAGAGGTAAATATTTTTCTTTACTTGTGAGTTTAAGATGGCTATAAACAAAATGCAGATCTCAAAATTCAGGTCTTTGCTTCCGGCAGGGAGTCTCTGTCCAAGTTGTGAAATCCAGTAGGCTGTCTCTGTCCAAGTTAGGGACTGGGCTTCTGGTGAATCGCTTAGGCTTTGGTGCAGTAGTGGGTCTCTGCCAGAGTTGGAGATGATGAAGAAAGGAATGGCTATTGGCGGCACTCATTGAGTGGAGAATGTCTGCTGTTGGACCTCATATCTGTGACCATGGTTGCAGGTGTGCACTCTTGACAAGTAAGGAGAGTCTGCCTGAGTTCTCCTGTTTTTCTTACTTGCTTAGCCTGCACCTATTTTCAAACTGTTGTGTTCTGCACAAGTTCTGATTGGTGTAGCCTGCACCTGGGCAGCAGTAGTCCAAATGAGTTTTGGTCAGGGCCATGGTAGTTAAGTGTTTAGTGTGGAAGTGGGGCGCAGTGGAATGGTTCTTATGTAACTGAATTTAGAGTGGAACAATTCCTTGGACCTGAGGATCACACCTCTCCCTATGATTGGCATGGCCTGCACCTGGTCTTCAAACTAGCATGGCCTGATCCTGGGCATCAGGATTCGACCTGAGTTGGGGCACGGGTATAGGTGATATGACAGGATAGGCAGGAAGTGGAATGGTTCTTTGGGAACTGAATCTAGGAAATGGGCAGTTGTGAGCCAAGATATTTTATTAAATTAAACATTTTCACAGTTTCGTCAAGCAAGTTGTTTTCTGTGGTGATTTTTAAGAAATACTTTATGTTGATAATTACATGTTTATATTTTTACTTTTAAAAGATGATGTACCCATCTTGACAATCCGTCCTTTCCCACCAGAGCAAAAGGCACAATGATCCAGATTACTTTAAGAATATTTGATATTTATTGCATATATTTGTTGTTTGTATGCATATGTCTGTGAATGAAAATGTCTAAAATGACTAGAGAAATAGATCCTCATGAAGGCTTGATTTACAAGGGGTTCTAGTTATCAACTTTTGTTACTGACAAATAAACTCAAAGCAGACCCAGCTTTATAGTTGCCAATAACTTTAAAATAGATTAATTAATAAAGGTAAGCATGAATTTTCTGTTAATCTATTATTAAATATTTAAATTTAAACTTAGAAATTATTTATTTAAGTTATTTAAATATTACTGACAAATAAACATTTGTTAAGTACCTAGTTACAAAGCTACAAAGGTATAAAAAGTCATTGATAACAGAATCCCATTTTTAGGTTTTATATTCAAAACAAATTTAGAAACATTTATGGAGAAACATAACAAACTTCATATTCTATAAGATGTTACTAGCTGTAAATTTAATAAAGAATTAGTTACAAAGAGGAAAATTTTCCAAAGAGTCAATTCCCAGTGTTCAGTGACAGAGCATCAGAACTAATGTGGAGCGGAGGTGTTACTTAACTCTAGAGGTGAGGCCAAAGAATATGTTAAAATTGTGTAATTCATGACACACATGTCCATAAAAATGAAAAGTATCTGGTCTAAAGATAGAATAGTACAAATGCAAAGAAACCATGCCAAGAGTTATCAAGCCAGGTATGAGGAAGCTACTCTAATCAAGCTATTTTGGGAGTCATGAAGAGATGAATGATGTATTATATATGCCAGGAAAGAGACTAGTTACAAACTGAAGATCAAGTCATTGAACTTTGACTAAGACAGGGTTGTAGTTTGTAAAACTAATTCTAAAAGCACTGGATTGTACAAAGAATTCTCCAATTAAGCCAGAGATGTACCTGAGTGGCATCTCTTGCTAGTTCATCTATAGAGGTATATATATCTAGCTGTAATTATATATTTTCATATATATTGTCCATACAGATGCATGGCTGTGGTACATAAAAAGGAATTTTCTCTGTGGTGCGGTACCACTTAAAAGAGATGAATGACACATCTGTGTTTTCCACTTTGCTGATGATGCTTTCTGTTGGAGAGTGCAGATGTTATTTCCTTCTTTCTCTTATCTAGGTAGGCCTTTCTCAATAAATCCACTAATCACTGACAAATGGCAGTTATATAATCTACCACAGATGGTATTTTATGTGATGCATCCATCAAGTCCCAAACTATGTCTGCTTCTTTCTTGAGCATGAGGTCTACTTCTGCAAACCTTTTAGGTACAATTGAGAAATATTGCAGCTATCTACCCTGAAATATAGCCAATCTAGAAGAGCTAAATAGTGGCATTTAGGTTTCTGTGTTGGAGAAATAGCTCTGCTCTGTACTTCTTTACTGATGACAATATATTTTCTTTGGCTGTTATTCACAGATGACACATTGACTAAGCTGAAGAAGAAATAGAAATAATTGGCATGGGTCAAATATTCCATTTTTCCTATTGATAAGCCTTATTTTAATAGCTTCTTGTAATATCTGAAAATATAAATATTACTCCCACTGTATTTATAACATTTGAAGTCAACTGTGACTGAGGTATAAAATTGTTTTTTTCTAAATTAAAATTATTGTTTATCTAAACTGTAGACAATTAGTTCAATCTAAAATATGCACTCAAAGTTTTTTTTTCCTTTTCCACAATGAATGACGTACTACACATTAAAGATAGTGGTTAATGATGTGGGATTCTGTAAATACCATTAACTAATACACAAACTGTCTTGAGTCTGTGACAGGATAGAGCAGAGCTAGGCAGGAAAAACTAAACTGAATGCTAGGAGGAAGAAGATGGAGTTAGAGAGAAGCCATGGAGCCTCTGGAGATATACACTATGAACTTTACCAGGTAAACCACAGACATGTGGCAATACAAAGATTACTAGAAATTGTTTAATTAATATAAGAGTTCGCCAATAAGAAGCTAGAACCAATGGGCCAAGCAGTGATTTAATTAATGCAGTTTCTGTATGATTATTTCGAGTATAACCTAGCCAGTCTGCCAGGAACCAACAAGTGGCCTTCTCCAACAGATTGCACATAAAAACCTAAAAGCTTAAATAGTAATCCTAGACACAAAAGAACAAAGTGAAGCCTGGTTTGGTAGAGGCATTTTCTTTGGTGGGCTCTGTTTGCAAGAAGCAAGCAGTGGCATGGCTCTTTAAGAGACGTTTTCCTGATTCAGCCATAGCAGAAAAAAAAAAGCCACGAAGTTTTAAAAAGTGGCTTCCTGGGTTGTACTGCCAGTGCGAACTTTGGCTCTTTCTGGAGACTGAGCATTTGGATGGAATTTGTGAGAAGTGTGTTGCAGCTTCCTTGATGACAATGTGGACCAGCTGTGTGCCTGGAAGTGGGGTGGTGTGTGTGGCTCTCAGAAGCGCAAGCAGCTCTGCCACGTTGGCATGGGAAAAGCAAGCAGACAGCATAGTGATTCCCCTAGAAATTGTACAGTTTAGATTCTTAAGCACTGAAGAATATAACAATGAAATATCTCCAATGATATATTGTTATGTCTACAGATCAGAATATTACTCAACTTTCATCAGAGAAGGCTCTGCTTATAGTATGTGGTTATTAGATACACAAATGGATAATGTGAAGAGTATGAGAGACTGGCACACTCAGCCTTAAACAGGATGTCTTTAGCAAACACTTTCAAGGCTCAGAGATCTTTGTTGAACATAAGGTAGAAAAAATTGTAAGATGCAGAGATGATGGATGACTCCAGGAATTGTCTTCTGGACAAAAGAGATATGATAGGCATATGAATTTATGGGGACTGTGAAAGCATGGCCAAGACTACACAAGTTCATTCAGAGAGAACAATTACTTCTTTTGGTGTGATTTGCTAAAATATAATCTAAAAATACAAATAACATTTTTTTCATAAAATATATTTCATTCATGTTGTTTATAAAATATTAAAAACAAACAAAAAAAGGGATATTTAATCTTGTTAAACATGGGGGATATAAGGGAATGCTGATCAAAGAATGTTATAAAATTATCAAAGAACCAATAGAATAAAAATGTAATTTCTTTTCATTAATTACATATATCACATGAGTAAATTATGAAATCTCCATTCTTATATGTTAAAAAATCAATGTAATAATAAGTAAATTTATGTGTATGACTAACTTGAGAAAAAAATTTGACAATAGTGAGTTCCTAAAAACTTTATAGTTTTGAAGTAAAAAAAAGTAGACAGTGCATAGGATGTTTCTTTAAAAATACAAAATGCTCCTTTTTTTCTGATGCATTGTGGTATTTATTTTCAGTATTTATTGCTAACACCAAGCACAAAGTAAGTTTTATTTTCCTAATAAATTAAAATTTTAAAGGAGAAATCAAAAAAAAATATTGAAAAAAATAATAGTTATCACTGTATTTTATGGATGGTTGATTTATGCATTGTATTTTATATCCTGGGCATACAATATGTACTTTGGAAAATGAGGAAAGATGTACTCACTTCATAACTAAATTTGCTATTAATAATATACATACATATGTGTGTATGTCTGTGTGTATAAAAAAATGTATTACTTTTATTAATAAAACATATAGTCTAATATTACATGATTTACCAAAGATCAAAGAAGACTTTCTAAATTGATAAATCAGAATTTGAATTCAAGTTTGATGGTAAAGATACTCTAAGTTTTCTACTTATATCGAAATTTCCTATAATATGCTATCTCATTATCAAAACAGAATATGTTCTTAAACACACACACACACACACACACACACGCACACATTTCCTTTTCAAAGGCAGTGTACCAAATCATGAACTATGATAAAATGTTAAAATGAAATATTGTTTTATTTTTTCCATGCTACATTGCTGGGGACATTATGCCTAACAATGCTGGACAGGATTATAAATCATGCATGGAGATTAGCTAAGGCTCGCCAATCATTCACTGTCTGAGAGCACTCTCTTGACTGAGGATAAGATCTAAGTAACACGACTTACTGCACTATTATATAGATGTATAAAGTACCACATTACCATAGCGAATAAGGCAGATGGCAGATGTCCCCAGTTATGCATGATGACATTAACATGACAAACTCCATATCAGTACCACAAGTCATCTAAAATTCTATTACTTCATTATTGATTAATTGCTTCAACTTTAGATTTACTTGAGATGAACTTGACTTATATGCATACTTTGTCTTTTTATTCCAGAGTGTCTTACCTGTCAAAAAGAAGCAATCTGGTGATTTTGTTACAATAGAAAATGCACAGTCTCACATTTGCCCTTGTTACAAACAACACACATGCAACACTGTTTCCACCCAAACAAAGACAAATGACACATGCAACAAGAATCTCTTAAATGATTTCTCTATGATTACAACTATGGGAAAACTTTTACTTATGCTAGCTTGTTAAACATTTGTTTATTACTTTCATTCAAACAAAATTTAACAGAAGAGAAATACTATACCCTATATTAGATAATGAGCTTGAAAATATCAAATATGAGTAAAAAGTAGACTTGAAGGATTAATATTATCTGTTGATTTATTTTATTAAACTGAGTTAAAAAAATAATTATTTGATTTTGTAGTTGAGATAAAATAGATATACAAAATTTTCTGTAATCACTAAAGTTTTAGGTTTCCTTATTCATAGTAGACATTACATGTTCTCTAATATTCTATGAAAGTGGCTTACTATTTATTTTTTTCTGTTTACTTCTAAACTATCAGTATCAAAACCCACTTAAATATGTAGAAACAGATATTAAGGAACAGCTGGCTATGCTTCTGTACAAATTTCTAAAATTGTCAGAACAGGGGAACAAAGTAAATTTAGAATGACATATTTATATTTCATATGTTGAATGCTAGTAGTGATCCATAATTTATCTACAAAGAAATGTATGTTTTAATTTATTACTCTAGTAGAAAAATACCTCAACTCTTTTGTTGTTTGTGAGTTTGGAGTGGCAACATGAAGATTCAGAGAAGTACCCAGCAAAGTGTTTCAGCTTTAAATTCAGGATGGCGTTAAAAAGCACCATTGTTCACTAAGCTTCAAATAAGACCATCTTTAATTTCATTATATCAATGTACATATTAATTAACTACCTCTGCAGATCATATATATTAACTGATAGGAACTTTCATGCTAGGTTTTCTTATAACTTCTTCAGTTTTAGACAGTTTCTAATAATTGATCTTTGTTGATAGGTATATATCTTTGTATGATTATTCTGTTAAATGATAAACATATGAAGAATATTGGAGACAGTCTTTATATTTTCTTCCAACACTTCCACTGTTCTTAAGAAGAAAATTCCTAAGACTCAGCACAGAACTGTTAGAATGTGACATTGGTTACCTATGTGTCATCATCACCACAATTCCTAACATCCGCGACTTAAGGGTAGAAAAATCCATTTTGATCAAAGATTCCAAGGTATCGGTACTTCATAGCTGCTTATTTCCATGTCCTTCAACACAGCATCATAACTGTTTTTTTGTGAAAGACAACTCTCTTTCAGTTTGTGAGGAACAAAACACACACCGTATAAGAAATGTCCATGGAATCGATCCTACCAAGTTGACTAAGTAAACTTCTTTTTTTTTTCAAGGAGATCTAATTTCCTTCCAAAGCAGTGAGTGACTCTCACTAGATTCCAGGACAGGGAAATTCTTTTATAGACAGTTCTTACCTAAATTATGACATATTTATAATAGTTTAAGTCTTAGAATTGAAGAAAACACTCTGGTGGTAGTCTGTCTTTAGAGTAGTCACAATTTCATCCTTGATAAATATCCCTCCCAATAATATATCCACTCTAGAGTGGATCTTGATTAATTAGCTTGATTGTGTAACGTGTTATGGGTTTTTCTGTGAATTTTTGAGTTTATTCTCAGGAAGCACTTGTTTTTCAAAGTAGTGTAGCTTTGAACCAGAGATATTAGTTCAAAATGTGATCGTTTATAACCACTATTACATATGGCCAAGAACAAGGATTATTAAAGAATATCCTACAAATCAAGCCTTGCTTTGCTTCCTGCTACTGTTAATGAGACTTTATTGACTTATTTATCAATTCATTTTGTATAATATATGAACCTTTATAGAGCTCCATGTCAGATTTCATATATTTTTAGTAAAATCAAGGTTTTTCACTGCATAATCAGTTTAACACAGTCACAATTCAGGATGCAGATCACTATTCTTATATTGTTTTAAAATGTTAAATCTCAAAACAGCCTGGTGATCTATGATCACATATATTCTCTATAGTTTTCATTATCTTCTCTGAAAATTTAGCAAATATTTCATGATATGAATCTAATTCTATATTTGCTATATTTTCCCACTCCTCTGCAACCCTAAGCCACTTTCCCCAATTATTGCATCCCCTCTTGCACATTGTTCCGTGAAACATAGATGTTGACATTGTGTTATAGAAGGAATGGATCAATTATGGATGGGTAACACATGTTCATTTTAACTTTGTTGCCTCCCAGAATTTGAAGGCAAGATATTATTGCTAAAGAAACTACAAACTAATGACACAGGGCTTGAAGATGTAGCAAAATTGATATAGAAGCCTCTCCCTGATGACTAGGTCTCATAGTATCTAGAAGTGTTATGTAAGTTTTAAAGGGAGAAAAATAGTTAGAAATCTTATTGAGCTGTAAAACTTATGAACTACAATGATATCTCATGGGTGAGAATATACAAAGAGTACAACAATGACTCTATTACCTTGGGAGAAACCAACAGTCATTTTATTAGAGATAAGACCCAATGAATAGGAACAAATTCATGCCTGTTACTGGAAACATAGAGAGCTATCTGTGGATGTTTGAGTTGTAGATCCTAGAATTGATTATACTACTGCCTTTTTTCATTTTACAACACCCTAATGCTTTATGAATACCTGTCCTTATAGCCACAGATAATTGCAGCTTTTGCTCAATCTGAAAAGAAGCTTCATTTTATAGCAAATTGAGAGTATCATAGAAATACAAACCTGATCAAATTACAGAGGATGTTTATATTTTTGACTAGTCTATGAAGTCAGATACAGGCTCAAATAGAACATAGTCACTCATTCTAATGATTGCCATCAGTTGGCAGGCAGGAGAATTAAACTACACCTTGTACAATCATCATGACCACTCTACAGAAGAAATATGCTGCATTATTGGCTGTGAGATTCATGTGTAGTCACTGATACATATCATATCATTTTCATATTATTTGATGACTATATTGTTCTTTCCTACATGGAGTCTGACAATTAGAGTTTGGAATGTCATCCTCAAAAAAATATTCTACCTAAAAGAAATCAAGAAATCAAATTTTGGGTATTTACCTAGGTAAAAAAAAATCACAATAAAATAATTTCTTCATAAGAAAGGTTCACAACTTGCAGTGGTCCTGAAACCTGAGAACAAGATAAATTTCTATCACTGCTTTTATGAAACCAACTCTAGCCATAAAAAATAATTTTGACATTTTAAAGACTATTTAGTTTGTGTACTTTGGAGGCCACCACGTGCACCATGTGCACTTGGTGAACTATGAAAAGTGCACATCTGCTCCTTAAAGAAACTAACATGGTCTGGCTCAGTAACTTTTATATTGTGATTGTTCCTCTTCCAAATACCAGTGACCCTGTTACTGAATGTCTATCTGTGTCATGTAGCCATTTTGATTTTATATAGTTTACAAAGGTGTACTGTAGCTCTGCCTTCTAAAAGTGGTATCAGCATTTACATAATTAAAGCTGCTGTATAAATGTAAAAATATAATCACTGAATTTACAGCATTGTTCTTGCATGTTGTACAAACATTTTTCTAACTTTAAATATTAGGGCTCCCTAAAATGACTACAAAAATGCTTGCCAGAGACACATGTTTCCTTTTGATAGATAATAAGACTTTATAATAATTAAATTTAAAGGAATAAGAGATTTTAGGTATGGAACTATTTATTTTCAAAAATAATCTTCCTATAATTGATTTCTTGAAATACAAAAAAAAAATAGTCCATTTTGACTGACTCTTGGAATGTAATCTTTTACTTTTATCAACTATTTAATGTACACTCCAAGGTCCACTGCATGGACTTTTGAATATTTAATTAGCTTGCCAGTGTGCAGAAACAGTTTTATCAGTAAAATAAAGCAATTCAACTAACAACTCAAAGTTGTTTAAGTTGCAACTTTAAATGTATAGTATTAAACAGTGTGCGATATCACCTCAGTCTACAAATGGGAGATTTTTCCTTGGCTTAACATTTTTGTTAATTATAATCTAATGGAGATATGTTTGAATCAATTATACTTCAAAGTGATTTTAGGCCTGGAAATGATGCTAGACTTACCTCGTTCTCAACAGTTTAATAATAGCATAAAATTGAAATATAATTCCTATTTACATGGTATTTTAGTTAACTCTGTGCAACAACTAATGTAAAATTTGTGGCATGAAACAGTGCAATTGTGTTTGGGCATTTCAGATAGTTTCAATTTGTAAATACTATCCAGTGGATTAGGCAATGATTCAAGACAAATAATTGCTGAGCAAGCATGAAGATCAGAGTTCTGATTACCAACACTCACGTAAAACTTCACTATGACATCACATATCTGCAATATAGGACCTGGAAGGTCTAAAACAGATAGATATGAGCTTTCAGTAAGCATACCCTTGACTATTATGAGGAACTCTATCTCAAAAACGTTTACACCTTCCATTGGGAAAGACACCAGACAGTAAGCTCAGGTTTCCAGCACACATAATCTTGTAGTCCCATGTACACAAACATAAATCATGCCGACATTCACACCTAGAACTATGAAAAAATTTATATAATGGCTGTCTTTCAATTTACTATCTCTCATAGATTATTATATTATTATTATTACATAAGTGAGGACAAATGTAAAAATGTACCTGGAAAGAATTTCTCATATGAGGTTTTTATATAAAAATATGAGAAATTAATATTTCTGAACAACTTATATCTCTCTATTGGCAAACATAGATTGGATATAAAATTGAAATATGAACTTTCATTACAAAAATAAAATTATAAAGCTATTTACTTAAAGTTGTTGACTAGAAACACATAAAAAATGCATTAGATAGCATTTAGGAAAGTCATGTTCAAAATAATTGGGCTTCATTTCATGTCTGCCTATTATTTATAAATTTTTAAATATTACACATCATAAATAACTATGTCATTTAAAACAATAAATTATTCATGATAGTAAAATGGAAACATTAGTAAATACTTCTCTATGCTCCTAATGAGGCAAATGAGAAAAATTAGACTACACTTTGACACTGAAACAAATGTGGTATGTTTGCCATAAACAATTCTCTAGATTTGTTTTCTCCTGCTTCTCCTAGACTATCATTCTTCATTAACAGTCTATGTGCAACACTTTTATCTAACATTGTTCACTCCATTAATCAATTCTGATAATTGGAAAAAGTAAACTGTTAACATTCTGACAATATTTCTTAAAATTAATTATTTTCATTAAATCAATGAATAAATGTTGTCAGATAAGTCATCTCTATTTTATTACATATTTCTTTTATACTTATGACTAAGAATATATACATATCAAAAATGAAATTGAAATATTTAAAATGTACATTAGTTTAGTGTCTTGTGTGTGTGTTTGAGGGTCCAAAACACAAGGCCATCATGTATTGATCATGGAACAAGAGTTTTATTTTATTTTGGTCAGGATTTTCCAAGAGACTCCCATAACATTATCAGATACCACTATTGGCCTAGGTGGCTCTCCAAAGTTGGAATATGATAAATGAATTCTCACAAAACTATGAACTTAAGTTCCAAAGCCCAGAGGATCATAAGCTGGAATTTCCTTAGTTTATTTCCATAAATTTATGTGACCAGTTCTATATTTCAGACAATCTGATATAATATAGCATCAGGTGCTTACCTAGAGAGAGGGATTTTCATTAGAACAAAACAAAGCCAAATGGGAAGTAGTAGTCAAAGTATACTTTTCATCTTACAAGAAAGCTGAGATTCTTTCTGATGGATTATATTTTATTCTATTATTTACTTTGTTCAGCATGGAGAAGCAAATGCCTCAGTTTATTAAAGCACTCAATCTTATATACCTCAGTATATCAGAATAATAATAAAGAGCTGCTGTTTTAAAATGAACCAGAGAGTTAATCAGATATTTTTGATTTATAATTTGGAAATTAAAATGTTATGATTTAATAAATAAGTCTTTGACATTTTACAATAACTGAGATATAGATTCCTTCAATATTTGATTGATCCATTATCATAAATCAGCCAATCAATAATTAAATTAATAAATGACAAAGAGTGGATACAAAACAAAATTACAATAAAAGAAAACATTTTATCATTTCAAGATACATTTGTAAAACTTAATCTAAACTGTTATTAATTCTCACTTTTCCAATTGTCATGACATTTATTGCATAGTAAGAAAATGAAAATGTAACTATATTCACTGAAACTAATGCACACACCTGTGAAAAATAGATTCTTCTTGCAATAAAATTAAATGAAAATAATTCTAAATCTCTTACACATGTTTTATGAAATTAATTTCTATTGTAATTTTAATTTCACATACTGAAAAATCAGCAAATTTTATTTTTTTGCCATATGATTTCATTTGTAAAATGACAAAAAGCACTGGAAGGAGACTTTAATTAATTTTAAACACATTTTTTAGTTATCTAGAAAATATTCCACAGACAATAGCATCTTGAATATGAAGGAATAAAAATTTTAGTTTGTGTCCAAGAAAATAAGAAAATATACTTCAAATTTTATTCTCAGGATTAATTAAAAATAGTCATTTTATGAGTCACTTGATGGAAAAGAAAAGAAATTTTGTTGTTTCATCCACTGAAAAGCAACAGCAATATGATAAAGTAGAAGAAAATATTTAAACTAAATTAAGAGTCAATACAGATGACATTAAACTAAATATTCTGTAAGGAAAATCATCAGGAAGAATATATAACTATGCAAGAATGCAAACATGTTATAAATATATCACTACAGAAACAAAGTGTCCTGGGTTGGGTGATCAAAACAATATTAAGGAAATATTATCTTCTACTTTGTACAAACAGGGGCAAGAGAAAGGGTTCAACTGCTACTGAAAAATATTAAACAGACTGTGGAGTAGTCAAAGCCACTCCCTAGCCTTTGAAACAAGTACAAAAGGGCAAAGACTGAGCATTTGTGTGATTTTTCACTTTTTTGGGATTATTGTCATTGTGTTTTGGTTTTAAATCTAGTTGGTTTGTAATAAGTTTAATTTAACTTTTGTAACAGATGAATATTTACTTCACTAGTATAACTTCCTATGTAACACTGCTATACTCATGATATTTATGCATTCAAGCTCATCTGGACATCAGGGTTATTTGTCTATGATATTAAATTTAATTCTTCAAGAGAAGACTGTACATTTCTGAGTGTGTCTGTATAATATATTTCTCCAACATTTTGGGTACATAAACAAATTTCGGTATCTGTAATTATTTTCTGAAGCTTTGATTTGTATCTAGTATCCTTTATTCGTCCTAAAACATTCGCTTAAAATTTCCATAGTGTTTATGAGTAGTGATAAATAAATTCTTAGTAGTTCTCTTATATTTTTATATACCATCATTATATTCTGTTGCTTCCTGAATTCTTGTTTTTTATACATACTTATTTTCCATCCTGACCACAGTGTTTTGTACACATCTCCTCCTATTTCCTCCACCTCACCTCCTCTCTGGTCCCACCCTCCCCTATACCCCTCAATACTTCTCCAACCTCCCTAGTACCACCTTCCACTAGCCCTCCTCTTCTACTCAGGAAAGGGCAGCCCTCCTATGGATATCAACAAAATGGCACAGCAAGTTTCAGAAAGACTTAGGACTTTCCCCTCATTTTAAGGCTAGGCAAGGCAACCCAGTATGAGGAAGAGGGTTAAAAAATCCAGCAACAATCTTGACAACCTCTGCTCCCACCAGAAGACCCAGCTACACAAATTTCACATGTATGCAGAGGGCCTAGGTCAGTTTCTTGCAGGCTCCCTGGCTGTCAGTTCAGTCTCCGAGTCTGCATGAGCCAAGTTGGTTGAACTTGAAGATTTTCTAGTTTTCGACCCCTCTGTCTCCTACAAGTATTTCCTTCCTCTTTTCAGAGGGATTCCAAGAGCTCTTGCTGTTGGACTGTGGGTCTCTGCATCTGATTTCACCAGTTACTAGATGAAGTCTCTTTGATGAATATTGAGCTAGGTATCAATCTGTGAGTACCGCAGAATATCCTTAGGAATCATTTCATTCATTTTTTTTTTCCAGTTGTTGGTTCTACCCTAGGACTCGTCTCCTGGCCATAAAGTCAGTGTAGGGCATAGAATCCTACTCATGGGATGTTCTTTAAGTTAGACCAAACATTAGTTAGCCCCTTCAATATGCTTTGTGCCCGCATTTCCACAGCACATCTTGAAGGTAGGGCAGATTGTAGGTAGAGGGTTTTTGTATGGGTTGGTGTCCAGGTTTTTCTTTCTGTAGCCTGCAAAGTACCTATTTCTACCAAAGAAACTAGAATGTAAGAGTGAATACTTCAAGCCGGCAAAAGCCTGCCTTTTCTATGTCCAATGAGTTCAATGAGTGGAAGTTGTTCTCAGCAATGTGTCCCCACTGCCAATTTCCAGAGGGTGATGTTCAGTCCTAGAATGAGCCTGGTTTGTTCAGAGATGTCTCAGGTTTCCCTTCGGTCAACAATTCAACAGGATGTAAACCCCCGTTCCACTATTGGAAGCCTTGTCTGGCTACAAAAGTTAGGCAGTTCAGATTTCCCAAATCCCACATAACTAGGAGTTTTTACTACTGTCATCTTTATGGAGTCAAGGAAGTTTCCACTGTATTAGGTTTCCATTCTATGCTCCCCCAATGCCTTCCAATTCCACCTGTCTCTCACTGCACTCTCCTTCCATCCCTCCCTCACCTGATCCCTCTCACGCTTGCACCTCTGGTCCTCCTGCAGAATCTTTTTTTTTTTTTTTGTCTCCTTTCCAGGAAGGGCTATTTCCCTCCAATAGCCCTGTTCTTTATGCAACTTCTTTGGGTCTGTTTGTAGCTTGCTTTTGATTTGTGTAACAGCTAAGATCTGCTTATAAGTGAATGAATGCCATATTTGTCGTTCTGGGTCTGGACGCCCCTCACTTGGTATAATTTTGTCTAGTTTCATCCATTTGCCTGCAAATTTCGTAATACAATCTCATTTAACAACAGAGTAATGCTTATTGTGAAAAGAAGATTAGGTTGATTTTAAGTATGTTTCAGGCACTTTGAATGGAGTCTATAGAGATTTCCATGTTCAATAAAAATATAACTGTGTTTCTGTTGCTATGGTAGAAATTCTGTGCTTTTTTCCTCTGTAGACAAAAAAGCAGGAGGAGAGCAACCCCATGGCAGTACAAGGAACAGGAAAAAATTATATTTTATGGTTTGTGAGGTTAATGTGTTTGTCAACTTATTTATTATTTATAAATATATGTTATTGATGAATAAATTACTATTCATTGGTGATAAGGCTATTTAGTACATCCTTGTTTGTCAGTAACTTTTTATTTATTAATAAGTTGAAGATTATTTTAAACATAATCATGATATAGAGTAAATGTCATTATTTAATCAGATATAAATGTTTTATAAAAGACTATGGCAGTAACTGAGTAGTTCAGTACACAACGCAACTATAATAATCTAGAGTTTTCATTCTCTGTTTCTCCTTTAAATAACTATCTTCTAATTATAATCCAGGGTGTTCATTGTCTTTTTCCCCTTCAACTAACTGTCATCTAATCTACATAATGCAAGTGAGGTTAAAGTTTAATGCTAATAATATGACATAAGTAATACTAAGAGACAATTTTATATTTTTAAATTTTTGTTTCCTCTCAGTTTTGCTCTTTAGTTGCTTTAAATGTATAAAGTCTCAGAAATTCCAGCTCATTTAAAACTTTCCTGTCATATGTTTTTTTACAAGTCAACCTTATAGAACATTTTTAGGTAGCATGGTTCTGTCTTTTGCTATGATGAATGAGATGCATTTTCAATTAATTGGAAGTGAAACAAAGATTATGAAAAATGAGATCAAGAAAGACTGATTAAAATTCTATCACTAGTATTATTGGTGATAGCCAAACATTCAACAGTTAGTCATTTTTTTCTAAAAATACTTATAAAACTCATTAGAAAGTGATAAGTTATATAAATAAATAAATAAATAATTTTCAGGAACACTTTTTCTAATTTGTATTGTTATGTTTTGTTTTAATTAATTTGTAATACATTATCTTTTTCTCATTTGCTTCAAAGATAAACACGCAGATGAGGAACTATAGTTTTTATTGCTATATTGAAACCTCTGTTGCAAAAAATCCTATGATAATATTTTGCAATTACAAGAGTTTTAGCATGTAAACCTTTTCTCAAAAGCCACTCAAAAATTACTTAATACAAAGTTAAAATAAAAACAATAAAATATAAGACCATGGGAACAACAATGTATGTCACATATCCAGCTCCCAAGGTTCCTATATGAAGCAATGTTGTAAACATTTAGGATTTAAAAATTTCAGATATTTTCTCCACTGAGTCCTTTCATTTATATACCCTAGTTTTAAAAAATGTCAAATAATCTGGTGGGTCTGAATATTTTTGAACATATCAAGACTATATATAACTCATTGATATTTTAGATTTGATACTTTAATATACAAATATACTACACATGTTATGAATATTGCTGTAAATGTAAATATAGATGTATCTGTTGCAGCATTACACTTGGTTATAATCTCTCATCAAGTTTGCAACAATATAAATTTTACACGGTCAAGAATACATTTGAGAGGATGGAGAAATGACTTAGTAGTTAAGAATTTATACTGCTTTTGCGGATTGCTTGAGTTGGGTTTCCAGAATCCTTATCAGGAAGTTTACAACACTTGTAACACCAAATGAAAGAGACAATGACTCCTCCTGACTCTGTATACACCTGCAGTCATAAGCACATAACCCCTACCAAAACCTATAATTAAATACAATGAAAAAGAATAATACTAATAACAGCATGCCATTGTGCCTTTTGCCTGTGAAGTTAATATGTATGTTTTCTATATGCATAGATTATTTAAAATATTAAGTTACCTAACATTCTTTTAAATTTATTACTACTAAACAATTTGTGGATATTATCAAGTGGCTTTGTTATGGTACTTGAGAATGAAATTGAGAGTTTAGACTCTTAGTAATGGAGAGGGAAGAGACATAAATCCAAAAAATTATGCTTTTATCTCATCAATATGCAGAAACTGACCATTTGTTTATGATATATCTTCCCTAGTGGTAAGTTTCTCTTCTTCCAAAATGTGATTCGTCCTCCTTTGCTTGCAATAGATCTCTCTATAGTCATATTTGACAATGAACAGAAGAGGTTGAGGTACCTACTTTACCCAGCAATTAAAAAACGAAGATAGACACAATCCCTGCCACTGAAGGGATGCATAGACATTGCTAGAACAAGGTAAAAAGGGAAGGCAGGAAATTCACCAAGTAGATACCATTAATTCGATTAAAGTCTAATCTCCAGATGAGCTGGAGGTCTTCCCACCCCTTGGGGTTGTTTCCCTACTCAGGAAATCTGTAAAGCTTGTCAATAAACTCTAAATTACTGCTGAATTCTTTTTTCTGATTTTTTTTCAATGAATGGAGTGTGTGTGTGTGTGTGTGTGTGTGTGTGTGTGTGTGTATGTGTGTGTGTGTTTATGTGTGTGTGCATGTGTGTATAAAATCTCCATAACCTATGGAAAGGAACAAGAAATTATGGTACCAAGAAGGACTATCCTAGATCTACCATACATGTGTTTAGAAACTAAAAATACTTTTTATGACTAAGGATAAACACTCAAACTCAATATTTACACGGAGGAAATAAGAATGCCTCTGTATGATTTCTTTTCTCGGTAAAAGAAATTATTAAAATACTAAGTCTACAAAATAAGTAACATCATGGTTTCATATCTATATGTTCTCTGTCTCTATAAACTTTGGAGATGTCTACACAGTTTAACATATATTTTAACAGCTTCTTCTTTTATACATACTTCCCAACATTAGTTTGCTCTCCTTAACACTTCCAAGCTCCATGCACCCCTTCTCTTCCCTCAGAAAATACTAACACACATACTTCGCTGATTTAGTTTGATATTGCAAGTTTAAATAGCACTTTGTGGCATGGGACAGGATTTCTAGGCCTATGAAGAGTCATTTTTCAACTTAGTATAAAAAGCATTCATGCATTGATGTATTGGTATGAATTTGTTATAATAGGTAGATAGATGATAGATAGATAGATAGATAGATAGATAGATAGATAGATAGGGTTGAATGCTGGACATAATAAAAAGCTAACTATTTAATAAAGATGCATCTGACAATAGAAATAAATCATCTATTTTTATCCAGAGAGAATAGATTTAGTTTCTTATATTCCTATTATCTGCTTCATTTTATATCCAGATTGCCCAAGTCATAGTCTACTTTGCTCTGAAAGTTCATCAATTTTTGTGTAATTAACAGTTTTACTTCACTTTAGGCTCTCATCGTTCCCTGTACACACTCATTATTACGGCTGTCAATTACCTTCTTAACTGTATGGTTTTAATAAAGGTGGTTCTACTATTAACAAATTGCTCGAAAGCGACTAATAGCTCCCTGGAGAGCACTTGTCTCGTCCTATATCTCCCAACTTATCCAAAGGTCACATTAATTATATCTTCCTTCCTGAGAGGAAATCAACACGTCAGTTAGAGGGACTCATGACTCTGCTCAGAACAAGAGGAATAAATCTTTCATGTTGACTGTCCCCGAGTAGCCCTTTCAAGAAATTTTCTCTTGTAAATGCAATCAATCCAAAAATAAAAATAAAACTGGTTGTAGTTTAAAGACTTACTTTTTTTCTGAAAACGCTAACTCATTACTGGTTGTTAATTCTTACAGTAAACTAATATGCTGTCACATATTTTTTGGTAAAAACATACACAATGGTACTAAGACACTGTTGACAAGGTTTCTTTGTGCAAGTAGAGTGTTTCCTTTACCGTTTCAGTTTTCAGGAAAACCTGCATGTAGGTTGATTTCCCAGAATTTTCTGTCCATGTGATTCAGAGTTTTTGGATAATTCCTTAGGAAATAATTCTGAGGAAGCAAGGAAAGATGCAAGAAAAGTTCTGGAAACTGGGCATATCTAAGTCAGAGTAAATGACAATAAAATTTTTATTTCTGAAACTAATTATTTTTGTATTTAGATGCACTAAATGTGCCATTAAACTAACTTTCTAACTCATTACACTCTTATTGTTAATAAATTACACAAGACACACTATTTTCTCATATACTATAGACTTCAATAAATTGTTGACTATGTAAATTAAGAAGTATACTCATACATACACTTGCTGTAGTAAATAGAACTAATCATACCTGTTTATCTAGGGCATGTTTCAAGCTTTAACAGATAGTACATAAAGGACTAATCATACAAGTGGGAGAATTTTAATCTAATAGTGAAACATGTTTCAGTCACATTGGAGTCAAAATACTTATTTGGTAACTAATTCCCAAAAAATAATGGAAATAAAAAATTCAGTGGAAGAGGGACTGAAAAAAATGAAACTTCCTGAGAGAAGCTGAGAAGATGGGCTCAGATCAAGCAATCATGTCTCTCAGTATGGAAATATCTCTGTTCAATGTCCTGCCCCATAGTATTAAAATTACTCTGGGAACTTCCCAAAATCATAGCTCAGACCATTGACATAATGTATATAGGTCACCTTTCAAAGGTGGAGAAAGATTAAAATCAATAGCTAGTATTTACATGTAGATTGCTATTTTGTGAGCTTATCAATTATTTTCAAATGAGATGAAATGTAGCCAAGTAGACAAAAGCACATTCTCTGACAAAATAAAAAAAACAACCCTTAAGGCAAAAATAAAACCAAACAAACAAGAACACCTGACATTGTTCAAAACAGTATATATTTTTGAAAAGGTTACACTCTCATCAAAAGATTAACATGTATGGAAAGAACTGCTTAGGAATTTGAACTTTTAGCAAATGATACTTTCGTATCTTTTGAACAAATGTCATTAAATCAAATTCTCTTGAGTAATTCCTTTGTATTCATGGTGTAATATGACAAGTTACTCAACATTTCTGAAGCTAGCTTTGAGTCTTATTTCTTAGTATCTAATAGGTTGAAAGCAATAGTAAAACTGTGAGGTAAGAAGATGGATATGATAGGCACCTAGTTAATATTCAAATGAAACAGCTAAGCTGGATAGACATATCTCTTTTCTCCATTCCATTCTAAGACTTTCTTCTATTATCTATTGTAAATTTGAAGCTCATAATTATCATTTATCTCAAAATCTAATAATTGTAGGGCATAGCTAATCTAATTTTCACTTTCTTATAATGAATACTTAATTATATCTTAGGCTAAATGATTCATAATTCTTTTTGATGCATCTAAATCTTACTTCTATGATATCTTGAACCCAATTTTAACTTTACTTGTATCCATAATAAAACACTATAATAATATCTTCATCAACACTGCGGTCCTATAGAGTTCAAGCATGTTTTTCACCCCAGGGTAGATTGGACCTCATATCTGTATTTATTCAAATGCTAATTCATTCCAAAGAAAACATGGAAGACAAGAAATATCTCTCCAGCTCCTGTTTTAAGGCAAGAAAGAAAGCCTCATAGGATAACTTATATAAATAATTGTTTAACTCAATTAAATTTCATTTATCATTAATGAATGTTATAGAGGTAACCATCCACTCTTTGTGAGGTACCTAAAAGTAGGACCAGGATCTCTCCCTAGTACATGAGCTAGCTTGTTGTAGCTCAAACCCTATGGTAGGTTACCACGCTCAGACTTGGTTACCATGCTCAGACTTGGGGGACAGGGGTTAAGTCTTGTTCCAATTTAATGTGCCAGAATTTGTTGACTTACAATAAGAACCCTTACCCAATCAGAGGAATGGAGGTGGGATGGGTAGCGGGGAGACATGGGGGATGGGAGGAACTACAGATTAAATGTAAAATGAAATTAAAAAATAAAGATAAAAATTAAAAAAAAAACATTAAAAAGCCTCGACACAATGTTATGAGAAAAGAAACTCACAAAGAAGATGTAGAGTTCATTTTTTGTTGGACTTCTTACTGCTCGACATGCAGTCCCCCCTTAAAAGTAGTTTTCCCTTAGTTATATATCCTTGGATAAAAATAAAGTTCCATTCGCAAGTGGTTATCAATTGGAAATAGTGTCTGTGTTAAGGATGGAGCATGTGTCTTTTTCTTCTTTCAGCTCTAGGACCCCATCTTAGGCAGACCTGGCCAGGCCCTGTGCATGCTGTCTCAGTCTCTGTAAGCTAGTATGTGCTTCGATGATGTTAATTTAGAGGACCTTGTTTTGTTAGCGTCCTCCACCCCCTCTGGCTCTTATGCTCCTTCATCCTGCTCTTTAGCAGCATTCTTTTTTGAATTATTAATTTCTCCAAGGAAAGCAAGAAACTTACTAAAGAATTATTTGGACTATGAGAAAAGGCACATTTACGAAAAACCAGTGAGTGACTGTCACAGAGCAAAGTGGGGTAGACAGTGCAAAAAAATATAACAGTCTACAAAAGTAGCTAGACATACTCTCAAGAATGACCTTTGTGCAAGATACTCCAGTAAAAAAAAAATAAAGTATTTTAAATAACCATATAATTTTGCCTAAATAAAATCAAAACTCATAGTGATAAGAAAGAAATATAAAATCATTAACAGAGATATGCACAGAGACCAGAGATGACAGATATTTTCATGTCATTGTGACAGTGAGCACAATATCTCCTAATTTGAGAATTTTATTATGGCAAGAAAGTCACTGAACTTTAATATATTGTTCTTATAAGTTTAATTTCAACTGCGTTTGAATAAAGTCAAATCGTAAACATAGAAAGGAATGAAAAAAAAAAAGAGTAGCAACAATGAATGATAAAGATGGCCATCAGAAAACACAGTTTGTTCCAATAGTGCGGGGACTTAAGAACCACACCCCGCCCCCAAGCCCACCTATCCTCCTGCAGCCTTGATGGAACTCTGAAACACAGCTTGATCCAATACTGAGGGGACTTAAGAGGTGTGTGAACATGCATGTGGAGGGACACCCTACTCTCAAGGACCTCAATAATGGGACAAAAACCCCTGGGGCCCTCCCCCAACTCCCTCAACATTTTTAGCCAGCCAGCAGGAAGTTTCCGGCTGGCAGGCTCCCCCAAATCCTAACTCCCTCTAATGGACCCCCCAAGCTACTAGCCACACTCCAGCTAAGACCTGAGAGTTTGATATAATACTGAGGGGACCAAGAACTTGGTACAACACTGAGAGCACCAAGAGAGCAAACCAGGAGGGACGAACAAAAGAGCAGGTTTATATACAGCTCAAGACTTTCTGAAACGACATTGACAGTACAGAGCAGACCAAGAAAACTTCCAAATGCTCAGACAACCACTGCAAGGATTGGACCAAGACATAAAGACACTGCTGGCCTCTTTTGAAGGAAGAGATGGGTAGGCGCCAATGCAAGAATTCTTCCAAAAACCTAAAAAACAATTTTGTAACACCAGAACCCAGTGGTCACACAACAGGAAGACTTGACCATCCTAACCCAGAAGAAGTAGAAGAAAACAACCTTAAATGAAACTTTATGAAAATGATGGAGACTTTTAAAGAGGAAATGAATTTATCCCTACTGCATGTACTGGCTTTCTAGGATCCTATTCTCTTTGGATGTATACGATGTTCAGCCTAGATATAGTAGGGAGGGCATTGGACCTTCCACCAAGCAATGTGCCTTACCCTATCTGAGGATTGGATGGGGTAAGAAAGGAAGCTGTGTGGTGGGAATGCTAGGAGGGGACGGAGTGGAAATTTGGATTGGTATTTTTAAAGATCTAATAAAATAAAGTGGCAGTCATTGGAATATTTTAACAGCATTAGAAGAGAATCATATCTTTTTGATAGAGAAATTTGACATAAATAAAATTTATTAAATACTACAAAATTCTCAGGTACCAAACATTGGATAATGCAGCATATATTTTTGCTCGGGTGATGTAACATGCAACAAGCCATGTCATTTCCAAAAGATTGATAAAAATTTTAAGCTAGGTATATTATGGGATTAATTTTCATGTTCCCTCTACTTTCAGTAAGATTTAAATACTGGAATCATGGTGGGGTCCATCCTTGATGGAATTCACATGTTCCAGGGCAGAAGTATGAGGATTAGAATTATTAAGCAAAAAGAAAAACAATATGAGAGAGATAAAAACAGAAACACAAACAGCACTGAAAAAGAAATTCGTGAATACTGAATTTGCCCATGGTGATCTTCTACATGTTTAAATACATAATCATGTGATTACCATTATACAGAGATATTTCTTCTCAAACTTCATCTAGTTTCTGTAAATTCTGTACTTTCTATTTATATTATTTTGAAACCATATCTTTATTTTGAACATTTGTCAAATAACATAGACAAACAACACATATCCTCTAAGATAGGCTAAACTAAACAAGAAATCAATTTCTGTTTCCCGTCATTTGGTCTTTGTCTTTCAGAACTTGCTTTTCCTTCATGTTAATAACATCTTTTATGTAACTTTCCTAATGATTCAAACATTAAACATATTTGAGAGTTCCATTATTTTACTAAGTACTAATGTGCCCACTGGAAATCAAGCTGTTATGTTATGATAAAGGATTTATTGTTGACTAGGAGTCCTTGGCAATGAAAAGTTGTTAAATTATAAGATAATATATTTTCAGTAGCTTTCTACTTTAACTTTCACAAATACATGGTTCTGCAGTTTATTTCAAAATTAAAATTGGTATTTCAAAGAAAAAATACTCAATGCATCCCTTTCATCTCAAAAATGGATATTTTACTAAGGTGAAGCACAATTGTGGTCAAAGGACAATATTCCCTACAGAGGTGGCTGTGTTGTCATATTCTCCAGTTTCTCTTCTTGCACAAAGATCAAGAGTGAGTCACGTGGTTTATTTTCCTGTCCTTTCCCCCCTTAACTTTTGTAGCATTGGTTTCTATGTTGAAACTGTTGATTGTATCTGTATACCATAGCAGATGGAGCCTTAGGGTGATGAAACCCTGACGGAAGCCTCAGCAAGGAAAGTCACGGAATGTACATCGTCTCTACAGAGGGTGACAGACTCTGTAATTTAGGCCATGAGAAACTGATAGATTCAGGTCATGTTTCTGGAAAATTGCTTCATTGAAAGGAAATGGTGAAGGCTGAGTGAACTGAGTGCCATGGAGAAAGGCAGAGCACGGATAGCAAGCACACAAGCAGAGGGCTTCTAGGAGCAACTATGACAGATTATGACACAATATCCTGCAAATAATCTTATTAGGGGAATGTAGATCAGTAGTTAGGAAGGTTCTCGGAGAACACTGCGGGCTCATTTAATGTCCAACTGCATTATTTTCATGTTTGAATTTGGTCAACATAGTTAGACCCTTGAAAGCAGTTCTTCATCCATGTAGTGGAGAGACATATGAGTAGTAGATGAATTATGAGTGATTTAATAATCCTTAGTCTGCAATCTTATGTAAATGTGAATAAAACTGTAAATCAAGCATTTATTCGCAACTCACTTGGCTTGAGAACAATTTTAATTTGATTTTATTTGGTAGCAGAAGTTGACCTAAATTAAGCTAAAAATATTGGAATCTTAGCCTTACAATTTTATGTTTCTCTGACAAAATATTAACATGACTTAGTATTTGTTTCAAAATTAAAAATGCTAAAATCACTGATGCTAAGTTTTGTTTCTTTTCTTGCTTGTTTGAGATAGTTTTTAGAATAATCTTTCCCTCTACATAATTATAAAATTTATATAATTCAAACATTATTCAAAAAATAATTAGGAATTAATTCCTGTAGAGTTCATACTTAATCCTGATATTTATTATTACAGTAAACAGCATTTATAGTCTTTGAATTTTTAGATATTTATTCTTAGTAAAGTACAAGCTTCTTTTTATTGGATAATAAATAAATACCTACAATATGTTTATGTGTGTGAAGTCATTTAAATTCATCTATTTTAATACAGATAGGGTTGTCAGTGTGCTGCTGATTACAAAAATGTGATTTAATAAAGAAAACATAAAATGAAAATTTACCAACTTGCAGTTGTTTCTGGTTAACTTTTATTTTTACTGTGTTTGTGTATTGGGAAAAGGCACATGTCTAGTAATGAGGGGATAACGTGTGGTAGCTTTTCTCTGTCTCCACACCTGGGTACTCTTAATCGCACTTATGCTGCCAGCTTTGGAAACAATCTCTTTACTCGCTGAGGCATCTCACCAGCTCACTGTCCCCAACACTGACTGCTGCATTATGTTGTCTTTTTAATTATTCTTCTGCTTCTCACGTGATAGAGGTTTCCTGGGAAACTGCCTACTCACCCTGGGAAGGGAACCAACTCACGGTAGACAGAAGTAAGACTTGCACTGAATTCAAACTCACTGAAGGAAGTATGGGTGATGAGTCAGTTGCAGGAGGAGAGTTTATATAGAAGAAGCTTCATGATAATGAAGTTCACCTCACCACATGTGACAGCTAACAGAAATGCAAGGCTCACCCGTTTGTACAATTCGCAGGCGGCAGCTCAGAGCTAAGAGATCTGTCCTGTGGACAGCTCACCTGGTCAGCCTTCTACCCCCAGTTATCTATTCCTCTTAGAAAATGGTGGTGAGGAGCCTTCAAGAGGCTTCCAAGATTCCACATGTGACCCTTAGTTTACCTCATGAAGCTGGAGTCTCTCACTTCATCCTGAAGAGAATGCTTCAGTTCTGGAGAATTTGTTATTAAACAAAACAATCCTAAAAGGAAATTTAGAAAGTGTAAGAGCATTTAATTTTATTTTACTAATATCACTTATGAGAGAATAATAATTATATATCTATATCTATATATATCTGTGTGTATAGTCATGTATATATTTGTAGGAAATATTTTAAAACCACTATGCAATACTTTTTAATATTTACAGTAAATTTATCAACTATGTACTCATGATAGAACTGTTTTATTTTAATCTTACAGTACTAATTGAATAGCTTATATAATAATATATGTATGAAAGTAGTTCTTTGGTATAAACAGAATCTAGTGACTATCTCATTTGTAGTATTTGATTTTAGTTAAAACTAAATATAATGTTCTTGATTCATCATATCTACAATTTATTAATAATTTGGTACTATATGTAATTTAAGTTTCCTTTTAATATGAGGTAGACATTATTTTCCTTATAGATTTAATAGACTTTAAAGAAAATATTAATTAAGTATAACTTTTAAAAAACACTTATCTAAAAAAATAACTGTTTACATTTGTAGTCTAAAATAAATAAAATATATTTTCATATAGATATGAAGAGATATTCTCTTAGACTAGGAGTGAGATATCTTTTAATTTTATTAAGGTCTAGATTTCTTCTCTACTGTACTTGAAATGAATGTAGATAACTTTCTGTCCATCAAATTTTTATGAAGGCCGTGAGTTGAAATTACCTGTCATAATAATGGGTATTTGTTAAAATTGATTTAGATAGCTTCTTTAATTTTAGCTTCATCCTCGTATCCACTCCCAAAGCTTCTGCATCACTCTCTATCAAATCTTCTCACTTTGTTTTCCTGGACACAGGGTCTTCTTAGGGCTTAATGTGACGATATTATTAGTTTCCATAGAGGAATTCTTCCTCAGAAAAATTAACATCAAAAATCACTGGATTTTAATATACTTCTAATAACAGCTATTTAAAAATAGAATTTCCTGACATGCAAGGTATTTTATTTTTGTCCAGGCAGTTTGTTCTCCTTAATCTTTTTATTCTAGCTGCATAGGGAGCACTGAATTTCTTACGAAGTGTCGTTGGTTCTGCTTTCCTCACTTTCATTAGATGCTGCTAATCAAACCTTAAGACAAGAATATGAGAGGAGAGTGGAGGGAAGGAACTGCTTACCTGGGACATCTGTGTGGCGCTGTCCGGAAGTGGAACTTGTATTCTTCCGCTTTCCCTTCTCAGATGGTGTTGGGCATCAATTATTCACATTTTTAGGTAATTTCAACATTACTACTTGGTTTGTAAGGCTTACAGTGTCTCCAACTTATGTATTTCTCTACTTCTTGCCAATGTTCGGTTCCCTTATCTACCTTTCTGACTTTTCATCCGTTAACAACTGTGGACTGGTGAGGTTTGTGTGTCAACTTGACAGAAGCTAGAGTCATCAGCTAGGAAGGAGTCTCAGATGAGGAAATGCCTCCATGAGATTCAGGTGTAAGGCATTTTCTCAATTAGTAATCAATAAGGGAGGGCCCAGCTCATAGTGGACGGTATTGTCACTGCATTGGTTGTCCTGGGTTCTAGAAGAAGTCAGGCTGAGCAAACAATGGGAAGCAAGCCATTAAGAGTGTCTTCCATGACCTCAGCATCATTTCCTGCCTTTAGGATCCTGCCCTGTGTAAGTTCCTGTCATGACTTACTCCAGTAATAAACAGCAATGTGGAAGTATAAGCCAAATAAACCCTTTCATCCTTGACTTGCTTTTGGTCACGTTTTGTCTCAGCAATAGAAATCTTACCTAAGACACACTGGTTATATGTTCTAATTGATGCTTTCTTTTGAAACAGAAAACCTTTTTGCTGAAACTATTTCCAAAAGCCAGAGTTTGACTACATATACAACTATCTGTGTAAAATACATACATGTGTTAATTTTGCATATTACCAAAAAGAAAGCTAGAAAATATTTATAAAAACTTGATGTCTCAGATTGAGGAATTTTATGCTGTTAATGTGAATCTGGAATAAAAGGAACAATTCGCCACAACTCACTGACAAATGACAAAAAGTTGTGTCCTGTTTGAGCATGTATTGTGAATATTTTGTTATATTGCTCCAAACTAGTTTTCACTTTTCTCCCACTATACCAATGTCTCACTGGGGCTCTATATGTCTCCTTAATAATATTGGTCAGTTTTTGTAGTCAAGAAATGATAAGGAGTCAGGAGAAAAGACTCATGGTAGAACTTACTTATACTGCTCTTTTCTTGTATTCCTTATTCTTTTTAATGAATATTAAAACTTATTTACTATATAAAATTTTCTAATACATTTACATATTCAGAAAAATTTTAAAATCCAATTTAATATGATATCAATCGTAGCCCTATTCCATTATAGTAAACAACTATTAGCTTTAACATTTTAGTCACTTTTCTGTAGGAATACATATTTTAGTAACTTATCTTCTTTGATGATTCCTCTTCAAAATTAATTTTGTCATGAATTTAACAAATGTTCCAAAAGTTGGAAAGAAACTTGGAATAAAGGGAAAGATTAAATAAAAATAATAAGAAAAAATAATATCTTTCTGTAGTTCCATAAAGAAAACTTAGTGGACTCATTATTCTAAATGGAGATTTTAATTAATCATACTGAAAACTGATTATCTTTTAAAATTTATTTCGTACAGGTAAACATATTACTTTAAATTAAAACAAGCTTATCATAAGTTGTGTTTATAAAATATTTTTAAGTTTACAATAAACAAACCAATTATCTATGATCAGTAAGTTCAAGCATTGTTTTCTGATTTTTTTTAAGCTATTTTTTTTTAATTTTACATTCCAACAATGGATTCCACTTCCTCCTCTCCTCCCAGTCCTCCCCACCAACTCCCCTCTGTCTCTCTCTGCCATCCACTCCTCCTCCATTTCTATTCAGAAAAGGGCAGGTCTTCCATGGATATTAACAAAGCATAGGATATCAGGTTGCAGTAAGTCAGCAAAAGAGATAGCCTTTGCTCTTACTGTTGGGAGTTTCACCAAGCTACACAGCTCCACAACTCTTAGGCCAAGACTGCTGAAGAGAGGAAGAAAGGGTGATAGAAGCCAGAGGGGTCAATGATATCAAGAAAACTCAAAGAATCAATTAACCTGGACTCATCGGAGATCACAGAGCCTGAACCAACAACCAGGAGCCTGTACGCTACTGGCTTAGGACTCGGCAAATATATGTAATGGTATTCCTTAGTCTTAACCACAATAAAAATCCTCAATATTGCTAGGCCCAAGGATCTGCGGTAGCCTCTCTGTGACGCTTTAAGCTTTACACACCCAATTGTGATCCTCATTCAATTGAAATTGGTCAAAATTCCCTTCTCCTTTCTTTTTGCTCTTTTCCTCCCTGTTTTTCACCTCTTCCTCATCTTCCTCCTCCCTTTCCTTTTCTTCTTGTTCACTAGCATGTGGACATGTTTAGTACAAACTCATAAACTCTTAAACATGCAGCCTCAGCACCAGAAGATAAAATATGTATTTCACCTCTTCATAGTAGAATAAAACATTTTGTTTTCAAATTATAAATATTCATTAAACAGTTATCGGTGTATACCCAGAGTGAATCATGTATAACTATATGTTAATATAGTTTTGCTCACTTCAGTTTTTTAAAAAGTAGATATCTGTTATATGCAATAAATTATGTTTAACATGGTTGTATCTTGAATATAAAGGTCTCAAGGAAATATTAAATTTTCTATGATATAGCTCTGGCAATAATATTGTTGTGCCTAATTTTAATATATGACTGATTTAAAAAAAACATCAGACTTCAAAATGATAAACTATAACACTGTTTTTTATATTAATTTTCAATTTCTTATCTCATGTGTGCCAATGTATGACAAAGCAAATTATAACAAAATAGTCAATATTTCTTTTCTACCTTTAGAGACTGTTTAATAGCTAATGACGACTATAACGGATATTTGGACTTTTTTAACCGCTGTTCTCAAGAGACTTTGGGAACCAAATCTCATTGGAAGAAAGTCTGTGTTCCTTATTTAACTCATCAAGAATTGTGTCTAGTACCATTCTCTACAATATATTTGGTACATGCCTTAATATGGTTGAAAGATCAAAATATGTCAATCTTTTTAAATTTAAAACTTCAGTTAAAGATTAAGAATGTAACAATTAAGTTAATTCAGTCTTTGAAGTGATAAAAAAATTCCCTTCAACTATTCAATTTAAGAGTGATGTGGAGTATATCTTTAGAGGGTACTCATTAATACACAATTATAATTGAATTCTATCATTTTATGACTGAAAAATATATTCCATTATATTTTTTGCAAGTTTCTTCCCTCATATAAAATAATTCTTGACGTTTCAATTCATTAAAGTTATTTATAGTGAGTACCCAATACTAGTATAAAATATTTTAAATAAACTAGTTTTTCCAATATTTATCTTCCTTACTTGGGACCAGATGGATCAATAAGTAGTTTGCGACAACCATAGTCTGATTGTCATTCATTTTGCATTAGGCAAATTAAAACTCAGAAAGAAACACAATAGACACAAATGTAATTAACCCAAAATATGTGAATTCAAATGGATAAAGTTCAATTGTAAATCTTAAATTAATAAATACTGACTTTCCATTTCTAAGAACTTGGAAATTTATCTTATTATAGAATTCCTCATTTCCTAAATATTTGTATTTCATTCACAAAAAATGGTAGCATATCCAAAATGAAGTTTGAGGTGATTCAAACTGCAAGTAGAATATGATTTTTAACATGTTCTTCTTTATCATAAATTAAAATGTAGTCTACAAATATTTTACTATTTGCCAATCTGCAACCATGATATAATCCATTCCCTTTCAGGGATGTAGAACCAATATTCCATTCTGCATGTTTTCTGTTTTTAATGTCTAAATGTAGTATCTGTGATCATAAAAAAATGTGTTTCTTGTTGCTCTGTCAAATATGGTGTTTATCAGACTTGATGTATATATCTCAGGTGAACAAAGCCATGAACTATTCAATGTAAATTAACTTTAAATATAAATGAGTATGTAGCATGGGAGGTTCTTCTGTCTATGTGTTGATTTTCTTGGTTAATGAATCAAGAACTGGTTTGGCCTATAGCATGGTAGGAGAAGGACGAAGTCAGAGAGATGCCATGGAGCTGTAAGAGACAGATACAGGTTGTAACTTTAGCCAGTTAGCTACAGCCATGTGGCATTACACAGATTAATGGAGATGGGTTAAATTAATATGTTAGAAGAAGCTAGAGTTAGTGGGCTGAGCAGTAATTTAATGAATACAGTTTTTGTGTGATTATTTCGGGGCTAAGTTATCCCCGCAGCCGGGAAGAACAGCGGCCCCCTCCTCCAAAAACTATGTTCCTCAATGTAAGTAAACTATGTGTCTATAAAATTAAGTACAAATTAGTGTCTTAAATAATAAATGAAATGTATAATTAAAAACTCACTGTGAATTACTTTTCAAAATGCTGCAATATAATCAGTTCTTTGATACGAAACTCTTCAACTACAAAACTAAAGTTCATTTAACTGAAAAAGTTCAGTTTTTATTACTTTACTACTGTCTTAACATTGGAAGCTTTTCATACTAAGTACTTACTTAATCGCTATGAAATATGGACCGAATGTGTGCAGGTTTTACTTTACAGATTGTGTTTAGAAAACAAGTGGGTCAGGAATTTATAGCAAAACTTAATGTACCTTTGTGGATGAATACAGCTGTGCTTTCTAATTGAACACATTAAGATATCGAATTACTTTAGTGAATGAATAAAAAGCTGATATTAAGTTTGGCAATATGTCATTGTATTCTTAGAAAATCAGAGTGAATAATTTAATTTGATATTGAATACTTGAAAATATTCACATAGACATTAAAAGATAAAGTGGTTATTAGTAATGATTAAAATGAGTTACAAAATTTTATATCAAAATGTGCTTGCAAAATTCTTTTTAATATGTTAATGTGAGGTATTTTCTTCTGATACAGTGTTCATAAATACAAAGTATTTACATGCATTTTAATGAAATTAATTCATTCACACACACACACACACACACACACATATATATATATGTGTGTGTGTGTGTGTGTGTGTGTTTATATCTGCCCCTATTGATATGCCTTTTGATAAGTTACTAAGAAAAATAATGAATTGACTATTTTTGGGGTGGGGTAATATTCTAAATCATATGATTAGAAGAAAAATGTCCTTAGAATTTTACAGTTAAGTTCTACTGTTTTATAATATGTAAGTAATTTAAATAATCTTAAGATACAAAACATACAAAAAATAGAGAAACCCAAGTATTTGATTATAATATAATCTTAATAATTATATTATTATAACTGAGAATTCTGTTTATGTTTTATACAGTTCATGGTCACAATGGTATATACAATACTAAATGAAAACATGGGTTGTGTTTGGTTGGAAAGATTATTTAACCATTAAAGGCTAGCTTATCACCAAAACATAAAAAAAAAAAAACAGAAAAACACCAAAGATTGGGAAGGACTGTTTCTGTTATGATTCTTGCATTATATACTATTTGGGTATATTGATGACCTTTATCAACAATAAATTTCCTTTGAAAAACCAGTAACATAAAACCAATAGTAGCAGGGTGTTTCATAGAGTTTTAGTGTTGTCTGTTTTACAGGTGTTCTTTATAAACAGCCTGAGAAAGTGTTTTTTTTTTTCTCTGTCTGACTGCTAATATTTGATCCCTTCCCCTTTTCCAAATCAAGTGCCATGTGTGGGAAAATCAGTTTCCTGCTCAGTCCTCCTGTGGTTCTGATGAAGAGTTTTCAGGAACATATCTCTATTCACGTGAGGTTTCGTGAGACTCATATAACCCCAGGAATACATTCCAAACCAATCTTTCTCTCACATCTACAGCTATTTCAACTGCTTCTGAACCACCTTGTTCTCTCTGGACTGCTAGTTATACATCCTTTGAATATACTTTTGGTATTTATATGCCATTGTCTAACTCCATAATTATTAATTTGAGTTTTTCCCCCATATATCAGAAGTGGCTCAAGAAATTACCCCAATAACTAGTGTGTATAAATGATGACCCCCGTATGATTTTCACCTGGTTTTCTAACTGTCTCTGGTGCTTCTTTTTTAGTACACATTTTGATTAGTTTATGGTTTTTACCTTGCTCTGTTAGCTTTACTGTCTTGAGAAGCTTATTTGTCTAGGTTTTATTAGAGAATTAAACAACCCATAGATTTAACACATTATAAGATTTTATAGTAGAGATTGAAAAACAATAGAGAAGTACTGAGCCTTTCATAAATGGTTTGGTCTCAGTCAAGGGTCTTCATTTAGGCCAAATGCATATCTTAGAAATTTTGTTTTGCCTCAGTGACAATATGGTCCTATCTGATTTGAGATGTATGACAATTGTTTCTGTGTTGCGGTTGGCGTAAAATTATTTTTTTAAAGCTCCTTGTTGAATTTGCTGTAGTGTACAATGCTACTGACTAGAAGGAGAATATTATAGAATAAAATGCTTTATAATAATTTTACTTAACAGTGCCTTCTTTGCACTTTTAATTGAAGTCCATTTTGATAAAGGTTCTTATGAGTGATACAGTTTCTGCACACATGAAAATGAGGTTCTTGTGCTTCTACTTTGAACACAAGGTGTCTTCTATCACTATGTCATGCTGTGAATTATAATCTAAACAGCTAATAACACCTTTTAACATAATATATTACAACAGTGAGTCTGTGTTTGCCGCAGGGCACAGAGAAACTTTTTCCTGAAGTAAAGTAGAAAGTCAAGATGGAAAGAAAGCACAACTTACTAAACAAGAAAAAAACATAAAGAATACTTCCAATTTTGTTATAATGTACATTTCTTAAATGAGATATATCTCTGGGTATCAACTTTATGTTCAGTACAGTGATACTGATAAAGACGAGCCAGAGATTAAGAATAGGCATATCCGTGTGGCATGACGATATACTATGTACTTGTCCTGATCCCATTCTACAGTGTTTGAATATCTGGAATTGTCTATGTTTCTCCCAGTAAAATAGAACTTTTCCCTATGAAATTCTTATTACTCAATAACTTGCCATGGACTGTCCTCATTTTATTATAAATAAAAAAAAATGAATCCTAAGAAACTGTTTTGGAGTGTACACACATAATCTGTTAATTTTCAGAAATTGTCTTCCAGAGGTCATCCTTTTCTAGTTATTTTGTGTTGCCAATAAAGATCCATTGCCACCACATTGTCTTTAAGAGCTGACGCGCCGCTCAGTTTTCCTATGAAGACTAACCAATGGAGGCTCATGTGCTGGATGAAAAGAAGCAAAGCTTGCTCCCTTATGATTTCCTCTTGACCATTTCTGTTTCTAGAGTTGCACATAGAGTTGAACTCAGTAATTCACGTGTATGTGTTTCTGATCATAAGCAGGCCTGCTGCACTCACAAAAGCACCAACACCTCTTGGCAGGTGTCAATACCCCAAGGTTTGGACTGTAGTAAGGGGTGGAACTAAGCATTTCCAATGGAAGAGCCAATAAGAGGGGAGACAGACATGCCAGAGTCAGTGACATTCTCCAAAACTACTGGGAATCACAAATTGCCCGGCCTTGTGGGCATGCATCTGTATGGATAGACTTCAGCCTAACCATTTCTTCCTTATGTCAAAGTTCTCTACTGAGTTCATTCTGTGATGGATGCTGTGAAATAAGAGACCATCACTCCATACAGAACTCAGGTGACACTGAAGGTCAAGGATAATCCCTCCCACTCCAGGTACATGAACTGTTCTTGAGAAAATGGAGCTGATATGTGACTCCGCTCTCAATCACAAATTATTTCCCTCTAACAAAAGTTAGTCATGTGGTGGTTTTCTTATGAAACAGTACAGATATGGATTTCTGAGAACTCTGATAAGTCAGCAAATGAACTAGGTTAGGTCACTGCCCATGTAATTGTCTATTGGTTACTGTAAAGTCTGACTGAGGAGGATTTATAACTATCACTTTAGTAAACCTGAACAATTACTAATTACATGCTAAATACTTATGCTTATACTCACAGATATGTGTAGTACTCACCCATCATCCAGAAAGTTTCTCTTCTCAACAGAAACCACTAGAGAAAACCACAACCTGTCAAAAAGCAGAGTTGGGGAGCCAAGCCCAATCTGATATATTTATGAAACACCTATATAGTAGGCCCAGGGATTAGTACAGAAGGCTAGACAAAGAGTGGAGAATCCACAGGACCAGTGAAATTGCTGTCAGATTTGATTTTCTAGAAATGTTAGAAGCTACTCATGAAGCTTATCCAACATAGGTTTCTAAATATAACCTCAAAAAGGATTAACCCCATTAGACATGATAAAATGGGAAGAACTCACAAGGGTTCAACCATAAACAAAGAATGGTGGACAACTAATGAATGTTAAGAGCAGCAGAAATAATCTTCCTTGGGAAAGAAGAGCATGTCACTTTATTATCTAATACTAATTTCTCAGTCCTGAAAATACATATATAAAAGTAACATTGTACAAACTGAGCAAGGAGTAAATGAGAGAATTTGGGTGAAGAAAAGGGAATGCTAGAACACTGACTCATCAGTACGAGATTTTTTTCTTTTGTCTATTGATCCAGGATCATTAATATCCACATATTACTTTATTACATATTTATTTATAAAATTAGAAGAGATATAATACTACAGATTATTATTATAATATTTATGATATTACATATAACAACTCTGCAAGACCTATATAGCATAGTTGATTTTGTCCTGTCTTAAGCTATATGTTAAAATGATGGTATGTTAAGATATATGACCCTATATTTAAATAATTGGTGAAGTTTCCATTTCCTGATTAAGCACTGAAGAATCGGGGCATTGAGGAATCAAAGCCAAGGCACATTCTTTAATTAATAAAGCATCGTATCATGAATGTACAGAAAGGGTACATTAATGAAGAAGAAAATAATGTCACAGGGCAGTTACTATTGCTGTTATTGTTATATGTGTTAACTTTAGGTTCAAGTAGCTAAGAATTTTTCCTAAGTCAGTAAAATATAGCAGCTTAATAAATATTGTCATCAGAAAATAACTCAGAAAAACCTGGAAACAAACTAGATGTTCCTCAAAGACTGGATAAGGAAAATGTGGCGCATTTATACAATGGAGTACTAATCTACTGCAGAACCAACAGCCAGGGACCTTAAATGGGACCAACCTAGACCCTCTGCATGTCTGTGACATGCTTGGTCTCTTAGAAAGGTTCCTAACAGTGAGAGCAGGATCTCTCCCTGGTGATTAGCTGACTTTTGGTAACCTGTTGCCCATATGAATTACCTGTACCAACCTTGATGTAAGAAGAGGAACTCAGTCCTTCCTCAACTTGATTTTTCCATGTTTTGTGCAAGCCCATGGGAAATCTGCCCATTTCTGAATGGAGATGAAGA
Organism: Microtus ochrogaster; assembly: GCF_000317375.1. NCBI lineage: Eukaryota > Metazoa > Chordata > Mammalia > Rodentia > Cricetidae > Microtus > Microtus ochrogaster. Next base: position 34,308,248 of record NC_022021.1, on the reverse strand, counting down.
CTGAATGGATGGGATGGGGAGTAGATAGGAAAAGGGGAAGATGGGAGGAGAGGAGGGAGGGTAAACTGGTTGGTATGTAAAATAAATGAAAAAAAATATTATTTAAATGTTAAAAAAATAAAAAGTTAGGTCAACACAGCGGGAATGGAATATTTATATTGTAATTTAGTGACAAAAAGTTAGGAATACTACAAAGTTTTGTGCCCACTTGACTTCATAGCTGATAAAAAATTGGCCCTCCTCAGAAAACTATAACATTCTTACACATCAGGTACTAGTTTAAGTACTTTATTTATATTTGCAAATATTATACATATTTGAGTGTTAGTGAAACATATATATTTGATGTGGGATATCCCCCCTGTATTGGGACTATAGCAGAGCAGGGTAGAACAAAAGTAGGCAGGGAATGCTAACTGGAATGCTGGGAGAAAGGAGGCAGAGTCAGAGAGAAGCCATGTAGTCCCGCCAGAGACAGACACGGGGAACGTTAGCTGGTATGCCACAGCTATATGGCGATACACAGATTACTAGAAATAGTTAAATTAAGATGTAAGAGTTAGCCAATAAGACAGTAGAGCTAATGGGCCAAGCAGTGTTTTAAATAGTATAGTTTCTGTATGATTACATTGGCAGTCTGGGCAGCGAGGAAACAAACAAGTGCCTTCATTACAACATATATTTCATATGTTTATGTATGTAATATATTATAATGTGTGCGTTTTTGTGTCTATGTCTCAGTGTGTACATACATATATGTAATTGTGTATGTACATTTTACCTCATATGTTATTAACCCATATAACATTTCAGAAAATGAAATATTTATCTAATGCATCTTAAAATATACCTGGTTATCTAAAGTAGTAGGTTCTTAAATTTGAGATGTATAGCTTTTCAAAGTTACACAAGTACTTTCTTTTAATATATTTCAGTTTGGAAAGGCAAAGATAATCTAAAGATTTCACAATTGTGTCAAAACAGTAAGACATGTATGCATATTTCCTCAATGGAAATGATCGGCTCTGTAAATATTTTACTTTTATGAAACTGTTATACTTTGAGCTGTTTCTTTTTATGTAAACTCTCTGTTAATAATTATTTATTTTGCAAAAATTTACCCTGGATATGCATATGACAAATCTCAACACAAAAGAGAAATGGAAGACACAAATACAGATTATTTGTGGCAGAAAGTATAGTGCTGGAACTAACACTACTTGCCAAACCTATCATAATTAAAATATCCTGAAATGAGTATTTAATGCTGGTGTGAATGTAAAAATTCTGCAAATGTATTTGGAAGTAAAAGCTTATTAAGATAATTATCTAATAGCATATACCTGCAAAAATATTACTAAATCAAGTAAAATATAGAAATTAAGAAAAGAACCATTCCAAATCTTATATATACACATATACACACACATATACATGTTGGGAGCAGTGAGACCCCAGATCCTGAATTTCTTGTAATCCCCTGATCTGAGTGCCTACAGCTGCTCTGAGCACAAGACCTTCAGGAGTTCCTGATGGCAGGAGAGTGGTTTCTGGTGGGTTTGGCTGAGGCGTGGCTATCTCTGTATAATCTGCCCCTGGACACAATAAAGGGGGCATTCTTGGGGAATTCAAGGATGACCCGTGTCACTGTCTCTCTGTCTGTGTGTGTCTGTGTATTTTACATCCAGCCCCCTTGCCCGAAGCTTGCAAACTGGGTGCCAGCGCACAGAGCGCAGACACGGGGCATGGTGCGCGGCATATACACATATATATTATACATGCATGCATACATACATACATACATACATACATACATACATACCGTGTGTGTGTGTGTGTGTGTGTGTGTGTGTGTGTGTGTGAGAATGCTCATGTGACTCTCAATGAAACACTAGATGGAACTAGAGGAGCCCTGCTGAAGAATGT
>NC_022021.1:34298240-34305582 GCF_000317375.1 Microtus ochrogaster | reverse complement strand
TATATATACTCATTAATTGATTATATGGTGTTCTTGATTAATGTATTTGGTACATATATCAAATCCAGCACTCAAGAAGTTGAGGCAGGATAATTGTGAGTTAAAAGCTCATCTGTGGTATTTATAAAAATTTATAAAAATTCTGGGCAAGTCAGAATATACAAATAATGATGTAAATTGACAAAAAATTAATAGCACTGGCATGAGTAGAAACTTTGTAAGCCACATTTTTTTTGTTTTATTAAGGCAAGATTTCTTTATGTAACAGCCATAGCAGACACTTTTAAAATCAGCTCTTCACAATTAAACTGTTGTAGTTCAATATATTATCTCATCTATTTTCAATTAATATATGCACAAAGAAGCCATATAAAAATCTTTAAAGAAAATAAGCACCACAATGAAAACTTTGGATTACAGAAGCTATGTCATTGAGTGTTAGCTATCATTTACCTTTTCTTTGTATTTTAATGAATAGGTTTTGTTACTGAAAATATATACTGACCATTTAAAAGTAGGTCACACAAAAGAAATAATACAAATATTTTATGACATTGTTCTAGGGCTCAAAGGCATTTGAATGGAGTTTGGATATGAAAAATTCATGGTCAGAAAAGTGAAAAATTATGGTCATGATAAAACACCTAGGCACCACACATTGCTCACTGAGTATTTAAGAATGATGAAAACAAGTGGATGTAGTTGACTTTTCTCCCACATGGAGAGATGGTAACGATGTATTTCACAAAAAGCAGTTCTACATAAAGATAGGGTTGGGAATAAAATTGGAATAATAAAGTTATGCTGTTCACAATCCAGACCCTTTGTTCACTATCAAATTCATTTCTAACCAGTTTCCCCTTTATTATTCCTCTGACTTTTAGATAATCTTTGTTTTCTTAACAAACCAAATCAGTTCTGCTGGTGGATCTGTCTTTCTCTTTCCTGAGCTGTTCCTTCCTCAACCTGTCACGGCTGGGTGCTTCTCTATGAGTCTTTTAGAGTCAATGTTTTTTCGGGTAGCATTCTTGCTGTTTCTTTTCTGCAAATTCCATCACCCGAAACTGATACATTTCATTACATTTTCAAGATTTTTATAATTTTCCAAAACTGTTTTGTTTCTTTTCTTAGTATTTTTCTGTGTTAGAACAATGGTAATAAAAAACAGCACAGTTGTACTTACTGTCTTTAATACCCATCTGAAAGACAATGTAAGATGAATAAATGTGGTCCATCAATCTAAACAACTGTACCAATGATAGATTAATTAAAAATATCAATGAAGTCTAATAAATGCAGGCTCTATAGGAGCTAAAACACCATTGACAAATGCATATGTTTTAGAAAGATATTACAATTAATTGACCATTTCGAGATTAACATTATATGCTCAGGTCTAGAAACTGTATCTTCAGAACTGATAAAAATGTGTCCTACACAATCAAATAGAAAGCCTGAATTTCAAACAAGATTGTATGTGAACTGCACTGGGGAAATAGTTTATAATTATTCATGTCATGAGACAGATATAAGTCGAATAGAATGGTATACATTTGAATAATGGCCCTGACAATGTAGGGCAGCTTGTAGGAAATTATATCAATGTCAATTATAAGACAGATCTCAGATTGAATTATCTTTCATTCAAGGAACTTGGAGATGCTCTGTCTTTCTCTGGTCATCATGGATTTCTAAACTCACCCAGAACTTCCAGAAAAAGATTTCCATGGTGGATATGCTTACTATTATTATTACATGACACAACATGACGAAAACACATGATGACAGTGAATTTTTTTGTTTGTTTGGGTTTTTTTAACCCCAGTCAAAGTTTCCCTTATCTCCCCTCTTCCTAACCCCTCCCCAGCCTAACCCCATCTGGTTCTCTACCCCTGTTTCTCTTCAGATACAGGTGTGTCTCCCATGGATATAAGCCACCCATGATATATCAAGTCGCAGTTGGACTAGTCACCTTTTCTTCTGTTAAGGCTAGATGAAGCAATCCAGTAGGAGGAAAGAATTCCATGAGTAGGTAACACCATCAGAGATAGGCCTGCTCTCACTGTTGGGAGTCATACATAAAGACCAAGTTACAGCATATATGCAAAGGGCATAGGTCAGTACCATGCATGCCCCTTGGTTGTTGGTTCCTTTTTCTGAGTCCCTATAAACCCAGGTTAGTTGGTTCTGTGGGTTTTCTTATGATGTCCTTGATATCACTGAGTCCTATAAGCCTCCCTTCTCCACATCTGAAGAATTCTCTGAAATCCAACTAATGTTTGGCTGTGGGTCTCTGCGTTTGTTTCCACCAGTTGCAGTGTGACGCTTCTCTGATGAAAGGCATCTATCTATGAGTATAGAACAGTACCATTGGGAATCATTTCATTGACTTTTTTGCCATTTGTGTTTGGTGCTATCTTAGGTCTCTGAATAATGCCAACTCCTCTGGGTCCCGGACATCAGGGGTGAGCTCCCTCTTAAGATGTTGTTCTCCAGCTAACATTCATTAGTTGGTCACTCGCATAATTTTTATTCCATCACATCTTGTAGGCAGGGCAAATTACAGGTCCAAAGGTGTGTGGCTGGGCGGGTGTCCCAGTTTCTGCCCTGGAAGTCGTGATATGACAATTCAGCCTCCATATACACTATTGCTAGGAGTCTTAGCAACAGCCACCCTCCAAGGTTCCTGAAAGTTTCCATTGCTCTAGGTGTCTAGCTCATCCCTAGGAAGTCAAGAAGATGATGGATGCTAATGAAGCTGAATTTTTGTTTCATTCAATATATAAAGAGGTATTGCAGGACACATAGTTTTATTAGAGTAGATAAAATGGAAATATATATAACTGTCACATACTGAAGAAAGACTTTTAAAGCAAGGAATAAAATGAGTGAATATAAAATTATTTTCAAGGTATTCGTTGGTGACAGGGTTTCTTTATATATTTGGATTTCAACAATGATTAGTTTAGGAATATTTTCATTGAAAGACATTTATTACTTATTTTCAAAAGAAAATGAAAATTCAAATACAGGACACATGAGTTCTGAGAGAGTAGATGGCATGAAAATTGAATACAGGTGGTTGAGTTAACCTTGACAGATACAAGTATCCTCCCTCAGAGGCAAAACAGATTTGAAGTTACTGCAGACAGAAGTTAGAATAATACTGTTAGGATGAATTGTATAGGTGAATTTGAAATGCAGTTATCTCTGGAAACAATCCTTTCAACTTGACACATTTACTTAATTATAAAAAATATAAAAAAATAAAACAATGCTCTTAAGTGCACATTTAATTTTTTAGGTTCCCTAAATTGGTAGTAAATGTGAACTTATTTGAATTTTCATAGCTAATAGTTTCTTCAAGTTAGTGTAGTTCACATCAAATAATACCCATCTGAAAGTGCTTATTATCAAGACTGTAATGATAATATATTTATCTGTAATGAGTGTATATATTTAGATTAAAGGAGAAAAACAAAAACTCTCTCTACAGTTTTATTTTGTATCGTATCATCTTTTAAAATGTTATAATTATCCTGACTCTAATAAGAGCATGTAATTAACTTTGCATCATGGAAGCATTTGTACTACTAAATGAAAAATATACAAAGTATTAATGTCAACGATCACTTTTCTCACATCTTCATATAATGATAAATCAGTTTAATTGCTAGACAAACACATATAGTTGGTTTTACTTACAGAAAGTCATGGTTATTTCACAAGGTGAATTGATAAGTAGTAGACAAAATATCAAAACAAAAATTTTATTTCATTGATTCAAATATTTATCAATATAGTTAGCAAATAGAATGATAAAATATTCACATTATGAAAATATTTGCATAATATTTTTCATTTATTTTTCAAGAGAGATACTAAAATATACACTCTATTCATCTTTACAAATATTACTTATGTCATGGCTTTACATTTTTACATTGATTATTTATTTCATTGTCTCCTTTCAGCACATGGGTTATAGACATCTTACACATGCAGATAAGCTTGGAATCGAATGTCTTTATGCTCTGTCTTAACCACTGTTTTGGTGCTGTGAAGAGACAAAATGACAAAGGCAGTTAATATGAAAGAAAGCAATTAATTGTGGGCTCTATGACAATTTCAGAAAGCTATTCCAGTATCATCCTGCTAGATATCATGGAGGCATGTAGGGCAGGGAGGTTGCTGGAGAATAGCTGTGAGTTGCAACTTGATATGGATTCAGGTAGGCAGAAGTAAAGGGGAAAAGGGAAAAGGAGAGGGAAGGAGACGTGAGCTGTTGAAACCTCAAAGCCTACTCCCATTGACATATCTCTATGAAACGACAACTGGTCCAACAAAATATAGATTATCAAAATTCATAACTCAACAACATTCCTCTTCCTGTTTCCCAGAGCCCTGTAGAACTTCCACACGAATACCTGAGTCCATTACATCTCTGTCTTGGGTAATTGTCTATTTGTAATAGTAGTTCAATTGTCTGTTTCTAACAGACAGACAAGTTTTCAACACTTTCAAATATTGTTAAGTTTTGAAAAAGTAGATGTGTATCAAAAGAGTTCATAGTGACCTACAGAGTGCTTTTTAAAAAGCAAATTGTGGAAGACGAAAAAATGACTGATGGTTTGTGACGACTTTAAAATTTACTCACATCTGTACAGCCTGAAGGACTGTGTAAAGAAGATCAAATAAAGGCTTGGATGCCACACGAGATTAGCGAGGCAACACAGATAAGGGCATTAATCAATGGTGAACTAGCTTCATGCCCAGATCAGATCACAGAGACTGGAGGGGATTGGACAAAGCCCACACATGATTGCTGTTTACCCTTTGAGAACAATGACAGTAATATTTTGCATTTTGATAGATACTTTGATCAGAAGTTCCCAGACTCTTGGCATATTTTAAGGTATTTAACCATCTAAGATATATATAACTTCAATTAGAATTTTATAAAGTAAAAGGTGTTTGGGTTTCTGTTGGAAAGAATGCAAGATGAGTGGAGATTAGAGATACTTTTGAAAACACCCTGGAGCTCAAACCTTGGGGAACACTTGCTTATATTTTATGTAAGAGGCAATACAATTTCAAGATAATCAGAATCATTACTAAATACTATTTCCCTTTCTATGTGAACTGAAATAGCAACGTTTATTGAAAACAGAATGTTATGTATTAATTACATAAAATAAAACTATCATACGTCTGGAGGAATAAAATCAATACTAGTAAGTGAAATAAAAGATATCAAAAACAACATATAATGCACCATCCTCAGCATAAAGAATCACTCACTATATGAATATGTTGTGACGTGATTAATTGAGCCTTTTGTGAAACTACTATACCAAAATGAAATTAGCTTTTATAAGTAGTTTTTACAGGTCTAATAGTAAATACATATTAATATTTTCTACCACATTATTGTTCAATTAAAAGAAATATACTATATCATAATATATTTCACTGTAAGCACATTATATATCCCAATACACTAAGATTTTATGAGACAAGAAATATTCTTAGGGAGATCCTGCCTAGGTAAATAAAAGGAATAGTCATTCAGTGGAAAAGGGGGAAATGTTCTTTATTGAATTAATGTGTAGAGGATTGACTAATTACTGATGATAAACAGACATAAATATAGATGATATATATATATTATACATAGAATAAAGGTAGATATATAATGGATAGATGAAAGATATGAATATGTGATGATAGCAATATTAGAATTATATAGATGAACGATAGATGGATAGATAAATGATAGGTTTGAAGATGCTAGAAGGCTAAGAAAGTTGACTAACATTTTATAAACAACTGAAACCAATCAATAGCCACTGAGCAAAATATACTTAACAATAATGAGATGACTGAGCATGTTGCCTACTATAGTATTATAGAAAAAAAAAGTAGGAAAATGTTATGTCATATCATGTTTCCAAAGGATCACTATAACTTGCCAGGAAACATCAAGGGAAAAGCTGCAATAAAAAATTATTGGCTCCTCTTTTTATGCTGCATGTATTTTAAACAATAAACTACTGTCGATCCCTGCTTTTCATTTAATATTGGACCCCTAAGTTCTATGTTTTATGACGATGCATTGTAGAAGAACTCTCTGAATATAAATAATTGCTTTTGAACTATGAAAAATAAGCAAAATTGAACAAAAGTCAAGTCTGTATATGCATGAAATGTATGATAACATTATGTTACAAATTTTAAAGATGATTAGCATGTTTATTCAAAACATTCAGTTTCATTATATTTTCAGGCATGCATATAACATGCATATTTCATGCTCTCTATTTTCTTCTCTTGTGGCCCATCTCCTTATATTTTTCCATATGACTAAGAGGCCTCCTTTCACTTTTGTAAGCACTGCTTAATCATTCTCCAAATTCTTCAGGAAGAATGAGGATTGAAAAAAAATTATCTTCCTTCGGCTTATTTTTTATGAACACGATTATCTTTTCTTCTTTCTACTTTTTATCAAAGGACATAGTTAGTTTCCAATTTTCAATATCAATTCAAATGGGTTTAGAAAGTACTACATCTTTGAGTATGTCTGTCTCTGAGAGCATTCAAAAAGTTTAACATTAGGGATATTGGAATCCTCCCACCAAGCCATTACCTAACTTTATAGGTTAAACATATATTGTTATGTTATGTTTTGTTTGTATTCTGATAAATAAAGCTTGCTTGGAGTCAGGGGGCAGAGTTAGCCACTGGTTAACCATAGCTGTCTGAAAGAATGTACAGAGAGCAAACAGGAAGTGATAAAGGGTGGTGGAAAGAGGATCTCAGCTGTTTTTGATGAAGGAACAGAAGAGGTAAGAAGTCACTGGCAGCTGCTCTGCTGTTTCTCAGTTCCTTCAGGTATTGATATTTGATTCTGGTATTGTTTGATAAAGATTACTCAGATTTATGCTTCATCTGGTACCAGCTATGGGGCTCAAACCCAAGACTCTTGGTAAGAGTTTCTTGCTCTATCAACTGTTTTCCTGTAGTGCTGCCCTGCCAGACAACGAGTTGACCAGTGTTTGTTGTTTGTTAATATACCTAGTCAAGCTGAGTAAATTAGCAATTTGAGTAGATAATTAAGTATGTTTTTGAATATATTTGGGAAAGTATTTTCAGAGGATTAATATAGAGAAGAATATGCTGTACTGAATATGGGTTGAACCATCAACTCATGTGTTGACAGGAAAAATAAAATAAAAAAGAGAAGTACTAATTTCACAATTATCAGTCCATATTTCAAAACTAATAGTATGTTTTCTATTTCCATCCATTTGCATGCAAAATTCGAGAAGTCATTGTTTTTTAC